>NW_022752912.1:139061-188459 GCF_011630105.1 Anneissia japonica
AGAAGAAGACTTATTTCCAGTGGGGTCCTTCTGGTGGTGATTGGGCAGTACACCGGGAGACAATCCCCTACTCTTTTCCGAAGAGTGAGATGTGTATAAGAGACAGCATGATGATAGTACTGTATGATAGCAATGATTGCAGTAATTATGTAGAGGAATTGTAAATGCTGTTTATAATGGCGCCAATATTAATCAAAGATTATGATAATACTACATTATTAAAAAGGATAACAATGATAATTAGGATGAGGATGATAGCATTAATACATTATATTGTTATCATCTTACATCTTCGTTGAAGCTGTAAATGAACACATTGCCTTCTGTCTCTTATACACATCTTGTTTGTAAATCTCACCTGTACATATTGCGTACGTATTCCCTTTGAAGAGCCGTGGTAAATGTAAACAGCACCGGATATACTTTCATATGGAGCACCAATGGCAACGTCTGTACGAATTAAATTATAATAATATATTAATAACAACCATTCTATAATAATAAAATTAAAGTTCCACAAATTCCCTTGTTTCCTTTATGTTTACATCTCGCAATTTTAAAGCCAGACTCCGGGGGGAAGACACGGATACATTGTAAAACTGGGCGTAACCACCATTTCCCCTCATTTTAAAGAAAAAAAATTAAAATCTGTAACTTATTAACAGTTCCCTAGTTTTTTGTCAAACACCCATTTTGTGTCGTCAGTTTTACAACATATCAAACATTTTATTTCCTCTGGATCCTGGCTTTAACAATATTGTCTGTCTCTTATACACATCTAGATGTGTATAAGAGACAGGCCTATAGTTGACCACACAGCGTAAGTTCAAAATCTTAAAATAATTGATTTTGCCCAAACAAAATTGATTTTGAAATGCTCGTAACTTTTTAATGCTTATTCAGAACTTGATTCTGATGCCAGAATCTGAAAGTAGGGGCAAAACTGAGCCAGAGTAGTAATTTTCAGCTTTATAGTGCATCCAGAAATGAAAATATTGCCTTTCAAATACCCTAGCAAGATATCGCTGCTCTTCGCGAGTCACAAAAAGGGGCGTGTCACCAAAATTTCAAAGTGCCGTAACTTCGGAACACTTGGGAATTTTTCAACGAAACTTCGGGATTTTTCATAATACCCCTCAAAGTTTGTTTGGTTAAAATTTTAGCAAAATCCAAGACGGTCACCGTGGAGCCCCTGGTTGAGTTGGCATGGAATGACCCTATCTTCATTGCAGTATATTCAAGCCAGTTTATTTTAATTACTGTAGTTAAAATGAGTCATACAAATTATTAAGATACAGTAATGGAAAAACATATTGATTTTCTCGTACTGTAGCGGTTTATAATATAAAAACATAAAAATACATGATATTTATTATGTCTGATATTAACAATAATCATACTAGGCTCTTGTTCATTAATATTAATATATTTATAATCTAGTGTGATATTTTTCTGCCGGTAAAGAATGTGATGCTAATGCCAATTGATCTGTTGCAAATAATGGCAACTTATTGATTTTATCTTGCCATATGTACGTCAGTCTCTTTATACATCAAATGCATCTACTGTACTGTATCTTGCTGGGCTTTTATATTGAGCAGCACTTGCCTCATTATTACAATAGTTGAGTTTTTATAATGTAGATTTTTTAATACATAATAATTGCACAAATGGCCAGTCCAAAAGTTTGCCATGGAATATTTTAGTATTTGATCCAACGTACTGTAAGGTGATTAATTCAAACCCAGTTATATAAATATTTTAATGACTCAATATATTTAATTGGAATTACTTAAATAATTTTTGGGCATTATTTTTTTAAAGCAGTAGAATGATAATTAAATATTCTGCTCCTGATAAAGTAATCTTTTCCTGAATGTTCGAACTGCTCCTTCGGTCAGTTCATTCAAGTCGCGTCTCAAGACATTCCTCTTTCACCAACATTTTTAGTTTGTTTTTCTTTCCATCTTTTTCTTTTGACTTTTTTCTGGCAATTGCTTTTTATTTGCTGTCTTTTTCATTTTTCGCTATACTTTTCTGGAAAGCACATGCTGTAGAAGCTCTAGCGGTATGCGCTATACAAGCACAAATAATAATTAATGATGATGATAATATCAATTAATAATAATAATAATAATAAATCGTTCAAATTTATGACAATGATTTAGATTAAATTCATATCGTGACTAATGTGGGTAATGTTAATCATGATATGATGATTTATTTATAGGCCAATCATTTTTATTTGATACCATAGGTATACTTTTGGGTGACAGGGTTAACAAGGTACAGTACAGGTATAGCAGAATTTTTCAAATGCCAAGGTCATTGAATGATGTTAGTAACAAATAACAGTGAAATGGGTGTCAGACTATTTACCATCAAATAACAATAGGATATTTAATATTCTTTTGTGGCTGATCTGATATCCTTGAAACTATCCATTGTATTATTGACTCAGTTAAGTTTGCACTCAGCTAAGCTAAGCCTACTTTATGTTGCACGTTCCTCAGGAACAATATCTGTAACTTAGTGAGATAATACACCAAGGATTTTGACAGGAAGCGATCTTTGCTACTGTATTCTCTTGATTCTTTGACACAGATCAAGATGGGTCCGTGTCTGATTATTTGTATTTATAACAGGGTTTTTGTTTTTTATTTGTTTGCGGTCATCTAAACTTTGACCCTTGATTCTGAAGAATTTTTACTTCCTCATAGCTTCATTGCTACAGTAGAATTATTAATAATTTAATGATACAGTAGAACCTCAATTATTTTTTGGGGACACCTTCATGATAAAAATACTGTAAGTGTTCCCAGTAGGGATCCCAAAAAAGGATTTTACACTAATATTGTATTAATAGGAACTCAGAATTTGAAATCATTGACAGTGTATCAGAAGAATGATTTTTTGGAAACATTTGATACACCCTATTATCATGTTATAATATAAAACATCAATTAATTCTCATGTATGAGAAGTTCATTATTATAGTTTATTAATCTATATTTATTTATTGAAATGTAGTTAATTACAATTCAAAATTTAATTAAAGAAAGTATATTAAGTCAGAAACTTAGTGGTCAATAATGAATTATTAATA
Organism: Anneissia japonica; assembly: GCF_011630105.1. NCBI lineage: Eukaryota > Metazoa > Echinodermata > Crinoidea > Comatulida > Comatulidae > Anneissia > Anneissia japonica. The sequence continues at coordinate 142,168 of NW_022752912.1, forward strand.
TTAATTAATGTTAATAATAATAATATTATTGATATTCATATTCAATAATGTTACAGGTAATGATGGCATTAGGACATCATTTAAGTCAAGTTGAAGCAGAGAAACAAAAACTCCGAGCCCAAGTACGTCGACTAGTCCAGGAAAACTCATGGCTGCGGGACGAACTGGCTTCCACTCAACAGAAACTCCAAGTTAGCGAGCAATCCGCTGCAGAACTCGATGAGAAACATAAACATTTAGAATACATGTATTCTATAAAGAAATACGATGAAGACCAATATCAAGATGTAAGTACAGTAAAAGACAGGTTCTTATAAGGCCCGATAAAAAAAATAAAAGATTAGTTTATCACCATATCTATGCTGGACAATGGATGAGGTAGGGAGTCTTTTTATTTTTTATTTAGCTAAAGACAAATATCCTTTTTTTCCAAATTTTTCTTTTAATACCTTAGAAGACATGCAGTTGAAGGTGATAAACTAATAAAAAAAAATTTATGGGGGCCTAAATAAGAAAATTTTTTGTCACTTTCAAATGTTTTATTTCATTATTATTCAATCACTGGTTGATGCAAATGGTTGCAGGCCACGCTCTCAACCTTGAGGTCAAGGGTTCAAACTTTAGAATCATTTTGTTGGAATCCATGGACAAGGAACTTTACTTAAATTTTTCCCTATCCACTAAGTACCGTAAATGCTTGAGTAAGTGCCACTCGCAAATACTCTGTGTAATGAAACACTTTGAGAGAAACAGGGTTTTAAATACAATGTATACAGTATCGAAATGATTAAATAACACAATGAAGACACAAACGTTTCTTGATAAACTTTTATTTACAATGAAGTAGGAACTATGATAGGCCTACCAAACTATGGGAAGTACGTAAATTAGGTAACATGGGAACGGGGCATGGTAAGCGCCACGCCCATATTTTTTTATAAGCGCCGCTCTCGAATAAGCACCGCACTGAAGCCTCCAAAAATTTTATAAGCATTTTAATAAATTGCAGCACAACTATTGTAAGTGAATATGCTAGCAAATGTGTACACACTGCATTGTGCGACAAATTAAAAATCGACTCGTTGCGAGCGTCTGACAACACAGTGTCTACTGATTGTGAGTGGTGTTGCGTTCTTCAAAGAATTGTGTCGGCCGGCAACCATCGGGCACAGTTTATACCTACTGTAGCTTTAGACTTTGTGCCAGTTGACCAATTTATGGATCCAATGACCAGTTGAAATAACATAATACAAACAAGCGCTTTGAGACTTTCTTGTATAAGGCGCTATAAATTAAAATTATTGTATTATCACCATTTTTTGGAACAAAATAATATGGATTTGTGTATTTTTCGCTGAAATTTACTATAATACTACTTTGTAACTTGCTTCGAAATGTTTTGCTTTTCAAAACCCTCACTAATTAAAGTTGACAAACTTGTATACTACTTGGCCTATGCAATGTATGCAATGTTATTACAACACTACAATTTCATATAAAGCTAACACCTGATACCAGTAACTAGTGGTAGGCTTTCATTATCTTTGTGATATTGGACATGAAATGTGTTAATTTGATATGGTTGGTGATCACTGCGAATTCATTAGCTCCAGTTCCTACTATAGCATACTTATTCTTAATTTCCTCCGGGTGTTTTGATTTCACACACCACTGTACACTCCATTTATATTTAGTCGTTCCACACACTTAGAATAATTATTTTTCATTATAATTATTAAATTGTTATTAAGAGATGCGTAGAGTATGCATTTATTTGAAACTTTGAAAGTCTATATTATGGATCTTACTGCACGTTGATAAGCCAAAATAAATATTTTCCAGTTTTTTTTCGATCTTACTAACCCAAAATCAAGAAAATGGGGGATTTTTCTTGGTGGAAGAGGAGGGATGAAGTTACATTTTTTTTCCTTAAGCGATCTCTGAAAATGCTGTTAAAAAGTAAACAAGGTATATGAAGCCCCGCCTTAAGAACTGAATAAAATTTTTAAAATTATTTATGTGGTTATGTTAATTTTGCTTGGTCCTCCTAGATACAGATGCAGTTTAATATGAAAACGTCCATTTTGTATTATAATAATATACTGATGGAGAGAAAAGATTTCGGCATTACAGTATGAGCCATACTCTGCAGTCTAATGATATTATAAGCTACTTTTTAATGCCTATTCAAGGCCGACGTCGAATGTCGTCATATATAATAATCATTCTTTTTTGTGTCCGGCTAAATTTGATTAGACCATGTGATCAACCAGACGTAACTTAGCCTTCAAAAATTGATTATGAATTACGATTGTAAGACAAAATTCAAGATCGTGGTGAATATTACAATTACATTTGATTTTGCACTATATACAGTTTTTTTTTTTGCATGGTTAATTAACAATTTAATTTCCTTGTCGAGCAAAATAAAATGGCTGACAAGCACCTCACAAGTAGAGTGAGTAGAGACAGAGTATTGGATTTTACATCAGGTGATATACTGTAAGCAGGTGATTCATAATAGAGACGCACCTTATTTATTAAGCAGATTTACCTGCTGACCATTTTTTTTAAATCTTTTGTGGGCCTACCGTATATCTATTATTGTTTTGTTTGATTTATTCAATGTTTTACCTTTGTTAATTATATTACCTAATTTGATCAATTTTTCTTGTTATTTTCTAATGCTATTCAAAATTATTCATTTTTTTAAAAGCAATTTCTTCATGGTTGTAGCTGTAGAAAATTAAGGTGGGAGGTAGAAATTTTATAGATAGGTGTACATTGGTAAACTTTAAATAATTAAGAGTGGATTTTAAGAATGGGCAAGGGGTTAATAAGGTGGACAGAGGGCCGTCATAGTGGCTGTAGACTAACATTCCTATTATTTTGGTAAGTTATTGATTAAATGCTTTCATTTTTTGGATAGCAGGAAGAAAGTTCATCACCTGAGCAAGTTCATTTAGATCTTGGTTTTCCTGAAGATGAGGATGACATTCAACAACCTGAAGGTGAGTCCCCTTCATCTGATTTCTGCTTATTAAAGTATTTTCTTCCTTTTTTTTTCATTTTCACTTGCCATTCTTAAATCATTCTTTCTTAATTGTAATTTCTGATCATTTCCTCTTCTACTTCATCATCTTCCCATAGTCTTTTCTGATCATTTTCCCATTCTTTCTTATCATCTCCTGTGTTCCCGTCATCTTATCTCCCTATCTTCTCATTATCTCATTTTTTATTACTGTATGAACATCTAAGAGCATATTAAATATAGACATTTAATTACTCTACTTTTTGAACTCTTTCAAAATCTCTTCATTCTCTCATCTTATAGTGTAACCTCTTTAGCATATTCAGTCTTAAACATTCTTGAATAATACCTAAACCAAATTGTTGCTGAAATTTATGTTCGCTTTTCTGATTGGTCAATTGAACATAATGAGGTTAGGGATTCTGTATGGGTGTTGTCTTTACCTACAAACCTCACAAGTTATTTCTCACTGAGTAAGTCTCAATTTATTTATAATACATACATTTATAAATATTAAAATGAATGTATATTTTGTAATGCCTAAAGCAGATGGTTCCACTTTATTAATGAACATATTTGTTGTCATTAATGATTACTGTATGGTGGTTGTCATAGAAACGCATTTACTTTAAAACCCAATATCATTATTCTAATGTGAGTTTTTTTTCACCCTGTTCTTTTAAACAATTGTTTTTTTTTCACCCTGGGACACAATTAGAATCAAATCAATTGTTAAAAACAAAACAATTCTGATTAAAGACATTTCCATGTAATCTTTTGATGTACACATGCATTATCCTTCCCATCAACATAACTGGATGAAACAGAAAATTCTAAGCACCAGCATTTTAAGAATTAATTAAACATTAATTAGTTGTTCAATACAGGGGTATTCAATACAAAAATACGTGTACTAAACATATTACAGTATAGCCCATTTGACTGTACAGTTCAAGGCAGTGCATAATATAAAACTTTATGGACACGCCCAGTGACCTAAAGCGTGGACATCAATGTTGGCCCAGACACTTAATGCATGTTGTAGTAAAGCACACGTGTCACACTACGAATAATGTTAATTAACTGAAGTACATATTTATAATCAATTTATAATACTCTTTTCTTGTGATAATGCATAAAATATTTTTTTTTTTATCGACAGCTGTATATAAAACTACAACTACAAATACAACAACATTTAATGACAATCAGTTGATTACAAAATATATTACTGTCATATTTACAACTATTTTATTTATATCAAATATTTTCTTACATGTTGTATTAATGGTTATCATATGGTAACTATTTTTTAATGATCTATTTTAATGTTTAATAATTAGGTGTTTTGAATGAGCGTAATTAATAAACAGGCTTTGACTGCACTGTTATTATGTATTTCTGATAGATAACCCCCATAAAAAATCTTCACTGCTTGACAATAGTGGGATTTGAATATTAATAAGTGATGACCTGAGTGTCAATGTTCAAATTGTGTGTACATTCCTATTGATAAGATGATCTATCTCTTCTAAAATTTATTTAGGCATCACAAGAACAGATACAGTAGCTGATAACTCAATATTATTTCCCATCTAAAATGAATGTACTTTTATATAGTTTTAGTTATGGCTCTGATCATTCAAGTTTTTATTCATCATAGAGAATTAAATATAAAATAGAGTTTTTCTTTGGTTGAATCAGTGAGTTGTGGTTGGGTGGAATTAACCTGTCCTCTCCATTGCTGATGTCCTACTGTTTAATCCACAAGTGCTTCAACATGCCTTATATAAACAAAAGAACAGGAAAAGGAAAGTATTTTATTTATGTTGAAGAACACACACAGATAAAACTACCAGGAAGAAGAACTTGTAATATATTACAAAACAGAAACCATGCTGTGACACACCTAATGCCCATAAACTATACTAATTAAGTTTATTACTGACATCTTCCCATGAAACCCTGGTCAAAGGAGCAAAATATTGAAACATAAATTATGAGTATTGAATTTGAATTATCAGAATGAATCAGATCAAATCTTCAGTGTCCATACAAGTTGCACAGTTCACACATAATTGCATCAAGAATTTACAGTTTCAAAATAAGCTTCAACATAAACATAATGCGTTGGTTAGAAAAATTGAAACAAAAATGTAACTTGTAGGTATTAGATGTTCCAAAAATTATTCAGATGGTAAATAGGTAGTATATGAGCATAATACAATAATAATTATTAATATAAAACTATTTTTGACTTTAATTGATTGAATTTCTCCTAATGGTAAGTTGTGACTTTGTGAGGTGTCGTGATGCACTGTATTCGTTATTTTTGTGTAGATACTTACCCACAACAGCAGCCAGCCGGTAGTGATAGCATCAATGCATCAGGATACGAGATCCCGGCTCGTCTACGTACGCTACACAATCTAGTGATACAGTACGCATCACAGGGGCGGTACGAGGTGGCTGTACCTCTCTGTAAACAAGCTCTGGAGGATCTAGAGAAGACATCTGGTCACGATCATCCGGATGTGGCTACTATGCTGAATATATTAGCCCTTGTTTATAGGTATGCATGTGTTGTAATTAAATATTGCTTTTATAATTGTTAATAAATTGACATTGGTTTTGCACCAATGGTCAGATATGTTGTGATAATAATATTCAGCCACTACTGATCAACTATTAATAATAATTAAGAATATTAATTATTATTCAATTATGCTATTAATAATAATTAATATTCTTATTAATATTAACTAAAAATATTAATTAAAATTATTCAGACACTACTACTATTTATTTAAGGAATTAATATAATTAATAATTTTATTAATGCTACCGTAACTAATAATAATCACTACTATTAAGTTATAATTTGTGTATTTTATTTTTTGGGAACAACTCTTTTAATCTTAACTGTAGTTGGATTCATTGGTTCTCTCCACCAAGGTTTTTCATTAGTTAAATTATTTGTTAAAGCTGCATTGGATCGAATAACATTTATTTTGTCACATGGCCATTTATTATTGTATACTTTAACATATTTGAATAATAATTTTGAATGATATTTGTCTCTCCATAGGGATCAGAATAAATACAAAGAGGCTGGCAACTTGTTACATGATGCTCTAGCAATTAGGGAAAAAACTCTAGGCAATGACCATCCAGCGGTAAGTCTTACACACAACATTAATTATGCTGTTGTAACATATATCCAGGCCCTACCATATTTTAGTTTATCTTTTGATACTGTATATTGATTAACAATATACACAGGGGTTTAGCCAGAAAAACAATATAGGCCATCCAAAATGGAAGCCAGTGTATTCTCCCACAAATATTTGATGAAGTTTTTTTTTTCGTTCTATTCCTTTCATTCGATAGATTGCAAACCTTTGCCACACCATTTTATTATGTGAATTTATGACCTTTTCACCCCAAAATTTAGTCTCCTCTTTGACCAATATGTAATGCTCCATTAAATTTTATAATGATCTATTTCTTAGTTTTTGCATAATCCTTATTATTGTGATTTTGTGTCTTTCACTGACCATGACCATGGTATGAACCTTTTAACCCCACAATTTAATCACCTCTTAGACTAATGTGTACCGCTCCACTAAATTTTATGATGCTCCATTCTTTAGTTTTTGCATAATTCTGCTAATAGACACACAGACAAATGGAAATGAATGCATCTTTCTGTGGCAGTGGTAATAAAATATAGATAATAAATATTATTTAGTATCATTCAGTTAATTTAAAGACATTTTTATTCCTAAACAAGATTCTTTAACTTAAAATTCAATTGCTGTTCCAACCATGCTCTGAGGCTATGCATATAGCATTATTCCCTGATAAAATATACTATTAACTCTATTTAAACATGTTTTATTCCCTTGCTTCCATTAACGTAAATCCATCATTGCGTACCCTGGATTAATGTAACCTATTTTATTAGAGCGTACCTGGATAGAAACGGACTTGCTATATTACTCAAAAGTAAATATATAGTATATAGTAAGTCAAGAAAAATACTCAAAATTTCAATGGGAACATTGAAATCAAATAAACAATCAAATAAGTTACAACTTTTTTTAATAACATATAGATTAAAAGTAATTCAATTTTTAACAATTTACAGAATTTTTACTACAAAAATCCTTAATTATTAATGTTGAATTTAATGTAAAGAATATGTGATGGGTGTATGTATGTATGTGCCTGAAAACTTGACGAAAATATTTACTTTAAATTTTGAGTTAAATCCAAATATTGAATTTATTTTTTAACTAAACAAAGATAAAATAACATTATCTATATAGGTTACCTCATTAGGTTAGCGTTGATGAGCTGGAGTCTCTCCTTAAGTATATAGAACAAATTTTACAAATGGAATTTTTTATATACCTATAGAAGCAAGACTTTAGAATACCTACATTTTTGTTTGAGTTGCTATCACTTTGATTATATGGGTCCCAAATTTGATGTTTATCTGCCCTGCTTTCAGTAACCTCATTGAGGGTAAATATTTGCAGCAACTACAGACAGAACAGTTAGCTGTTTTGAAGCTAAGAGAGGGTGTTATTTGCTGTAAATATGATTGTATAACAACATGATTTCTGAAAAGGATAGGAGAATGTTTTGTAAGCAATATTGTTATTCAATGATGTATTTAATTGTTTTTGGTACATAACAAATTGGATCTATGGTAGGTCACAATTGTATTATAAATGTACATTATTTATACATGTGATTAATTGATTGATTGTCATAATGGTAATTCTCAATATTAATTACTGTGTTTAATGCTAGGATGACCCATGAAAATCCTTAAGAATGGTGGTAATGTGTTAGTTAAAATTAATATTAATATTTAAATGTACAAGAATGTGTTTACAATTATGCTTACATTTAAAAAAAGGAATATTTAGTTGATGACAATAATTCCAGGTATTTTAAGACTCATTGATGATTGCTATTTGAAATATGATCTATACCATTTTTTTTTTTATTGCTGACTGCGTGTATATTTTAATGGATGGCCTCATTTAACATAAAGGAACACTTGATAAGATTGTTAACAGATTGCAAGTTGTTTAATATATATCTCAGGGATGTCACATGTATTTATTGATCAGATTAATGACTTGATTAATCAAACATCAACATAAAGCTTGCAAACATATAGTCTCTAATTTGCATTTATTTTTATGGCCAATAATTTTTTTCTTTATTCCTGTTTGTTCCTTTTGATGGTTTTATGTTTACTTTAACTTACTCATTTTTTTTTATATCTTTTTTCTGTGGGAGGGGTGGGAGACACATTTTTGTGTAGATTACATGCAACTCTTGGTGCCCCTCCACACACGTTGGTTCTTCATGTTTTTTTTTCCAGTAATATTTTTTACATAGTGTAAAATTTGAATTAATAAATATAAATAGAATCTGGAAAAGAAACTATATGCCTACAGTACCATTTAATTCTTTTATGATTTGAACCCAGAACCATAAGATTGGAAGGTTGAACCCAGAACCATAGGATTGGAAGGTGGTACCTTATCACCATACCACATTGCATTTATTTATTCCATAATACCTTTTAATGGTACTGTAAGATGTTATTTTTCTTGAATTTTCAGGTTGCTGCAACACTCAATAACCTTGCGGTTCTGTACGGTAAACGAGGCAAGTACAGGGAAGCTGAGCCTCTCTGTAAGAGAGCCCTCGAAATCAGAGAAAAGGTAATTTTTTCGTTTATTTATCACAAAACTTAACAATTGATTATTTAATTTGATGATTTATAATTAATATCTAGTAGTGCCATGTATTTATCAAAATGGTTTTTCATTAATATATATTAAATAATAAGGAATGAGGAGGTAATTTTTTTAATGTCAGCTTTTCATATCGAGCTGTTAGGCTAAGAACATCATGTGGTCTCCACTAAGGAATGTGGAAATTACCACTATTAGTAATACACCTAAAAATGATAGTAATGCTAGGGGGGAAAATTTGAGGCGGAAGCAAAAAAGAGGAAGCGGGCAAGGACGAGAAATTAATGTCTTTTTTTTTTAACTTGGCCTAATGAAAATTTCACAAGGATGTTCCGGTTTTGATCTTAGCTTATTGAAATCCCTTGCAAAATATTGCACAATAATACCTGATGATTAAATTATGCAAATTAGTCATCTTGTACTGTATGTGGCATGACTTCTTCATATACGTCTTGGCATGCTCAAACTGTAATCTATGCATCTTTTAAAGACTACTATTGTTAATGCGAATCATAATGAGGATCATATATTCCCAACATCCAACATGATTCATTACTTATTACTCAAATCTTGCTCTCTACTTGGTATTGATTTATTCTAGTGTTTTTATAATATGTCAAAATGTTAAGTGACATATCCGTAATGTAGCCTACAACGTTACACAGTGCCGACTTAATTACCTTTACACGCCCATACCTAATACGGATGCGTTTTGGATGCATAAGATAACCTTTTTTTTAATTGAAACCTTAGAATGTTCTAGTTGAAATGTCATCATCCAAGAGCCTAGTTGGTTATTTCAATAGCTGTTTAATAAATAGAAGGTACCATGTGACTTTACAATGTTAAATTCAAATTCCACAGCTGTGTTGGATGCTAATGGATATTGTATTTGTACAAATTTCAATGCAAATCTTACAATCTGCATTTTTGTTCATTATTCTGATAATAGCCAAGTGCTATTATGATAACTGCAGGATGCTAGATTAATGATATTATTTTGTAAAGCTACTATTTTGATAAAATTTATAAATAGATAGATAGTATAAGGCATTTAAAGCATAAAAATAATTTGAGGTGAAACAAAAATAACATTCGTAATAGAAGACTAAATTTCTAATATTGTATCCTGACCATGGATGCATGACGACAGTTCACTGTGACCTTTTAAAACAGCATATTATGTTGAAATCCATTTACTGAAGTCACGATCCATTTCAAATCAGAATGTAAATGAGTTGAGCAGGGGGAGAAAGAATGAAAAGCAGAAGATATCGATGTTGGTAATAATTGTCATAGTATTGTGGATGCTTTAGGCTCTCTCTAATACTGGTAATAAGATTTAACATTAGTCTCTTCTAGAAAGATGGTTTTCAATATGCTTTTGAGTCCATATAGTTGAGACAATATTGACAACAGGTACTAGGCCTTGAGAAAAATTTGTTGTTTCTATGTTGTAACTCTCCATGCCTTGCACATAATAAAATTATCTGAAAAAAGCCTCCAGCATCAATCGTTTTCTGCACAGTATTTAGTCTTGGCAGTCGGTGTCTTGAGGGGAAGAACATTACCCACCCCCGCCCAAAAAAAACAAACAAAAAAAACACCGGAAAATGCTTGATTCTTCTGATTGCCACTCGCACAATTTTGCAATCCTTAACAGGTGTTTTGTTTTCAAATTACCGATACTGACCATTTTATCTAAGGTAATAAAATTGAACTTTGAAATTTTAGAAGTGATATGATTTGAAAGAAAATTGTATTCTTATATACAAGCATTATTACATAGAGATATTATTATACTTATAGTTTATAGTTTACTATAATACCTCCTTGGTACAAGAAACAAATATTGTGAAACCATGATTTGAGCAGTTGCAAATTGAGGGAATGGATTGGTCTGATAAGTCCAAACGGTAAAACGGTAACGGTATGGTAAACGGTAGAGGAAGATATACTAATGTTGCTTTAAAATTCTTTTCTAGGTTTTACCTAGCTGGCAGAAATTATTCATAAACATTCATTTCATGGATTCATTTCCCAATCCAATACGATCCAATACAATCCTCTATGCATCAATTTTCCCACAATACAAACAGTGTACACATTTACAGAACAGGTACAGTAAAATGCTATACACAACAGTACTATCATACAGGAAAGTGGGTTGATGTGTCCTGTTTGCACAGTCTAAAATGCTTCAATCATTTGCATTGTATTGCACCTCATGTGCGTGAAGAGCTGTTTGTTTATTCCAGCAAGATGTTTGGCATGAATGTTTCTGGTTCAGAGAGCAGCTGTGGTGAGATCACAATAGAACCAGTCATTACTTTTACGGGTGTTAACCATACTGGTATTAAAGTCTCTAGTACTGGTATTGTGCTTCCTAACCAGTTGTTAATAATACATTTAGTTTATCTAAACTGGTAATCTTGATAGTTCCATGCATTTGGACAGATACTTTTTTATTTTAAGGCCAGCAAAATTTATATGTTGCCGGAGTACAACTACAATGATAAAGGGATGGTAGTTTTTTAAAATACAGGCTTAGGCCTAATTCTAATCACTGCTTGCTGCTATAGTAGTAACTAATGACTAAAATTCATGGTTAGGTTTTCAAATTGCAGTTTGAAAAATGTCTTTTTCCAGGACATATAGGCCTATTTCAGGTTCCTCTTTTGGGGAAAAATATATATTTTTGCAGCAAACAAATATATTCAAGAAAGTATAATGCATACTCCAAGTATTGAAATGCACACCAATGTGTTGGAGTTCATGGTGTGCATTTCAATACTTGGAGTATGTATATTTCTGAGATTAATCAGAGGACCATTCAGATATACATTCAACCCTTGATCTTTTAGATTTTGAAGAACCTCAACACGAGGTAAAATAATTATTGTGACTTTTTCAAATTATTGAATCCATTTCTCTTGAATAAGTGCTGCTCTCAAACAAGCATTACACTAAACATGTTCCATTACGCAATGCTCAGTTCTTAAAGCCAGGCTATGGAGGGAAAAAATGTTTTGATATGTTGTATAACCAAATTTTCTGAGACATAAAAAGCATATTTGACAAAAAAGACTCGGGAGTGGTTAATGTATGTAACCAATATTTAAAAACTGGAGGAAAAAATGGGCGTAACCACCTTCTTCCACCTTTTTCCCCCCAAGTTTTTAAATATTCAAAATCTGTATCTCAGTAACGGTTCCCAAGTTTTTTGTCAAATATGCTTCTTGTGTCTTCAATCAGTAGTACAACATATCGGAAAATGTTCTTATCCTCCGGAGCCTGACTTTAAATATTTAATCACATTAAGTGACAGAGGTTAATTTGTTTGATCTTACAGGTTCTTGGCAGGGACCATCCTGATGTCGCTAAGCAACTCAATAACCTGGCTTTATTGTGTCAGAACCAAGGGAAATATGAAGAGGTGAGGACTTTATAGATTTTTATTTTTTCTTTCAAATTTGTGAAATAATGTTTTTATATCATTCTCTTTGGCCCAGTGATGGTGGCTCCAGGAATTAGCCAACAGAGGTCCAACAAGTTGACCAAAGCGTGACCTTGAGCCTCATTACGGGGATAAACCCATTACGGAAATAAACCCATTACGGGAATAAAGGGAGAGAATTTATGTTTTAGGATGGTAAAAACTGTGCTATTAGACCACAGTACTACGATCATAAATTTGGTTGTATTGGCAAATTAACATTTTTTATTGCCAACAGAAGTCAATGCTTTTCTTGCACCACTATTGGACTAGCCTCATACTTTACAGAAGTGATGCTGAATAGATTAATTCCGAGTGGGAAAAAAATCCCAGCTTTTACATAATTTGAACATAAAGTCCTAGGATTTGAAACTGAGCATCTTAACCACTAAGTCACATCTATACATTTCTATCTAGGTTGAATGGTACTACCAACGGGCATTGGAGATATACCAAAACAGGCTAGGCCCTGATGACCCAAATGTTGCAAAGACGAAGAACAACCTAGCGTCTGCCTATCTGAAACAAGGCAAATATAAGGCAGCTGAAACCTTGTATAAGCAAGTCCTAACCAGGGCTCACGAGAGAGAATATGGAGTAGATGATAAGCCTATATGGATGCAGGCTGAAGAACGTGAAGAAAGGGTGAGAATGATTGATAGTGAATTGAATATATGCGAAACATAACAAAATGAATTAAAAAAGGAAAGAAAAGCAATACAATTGAATTACTTTATATACAGGATCTTAAACTAAGGCTGAAAATTAGTTTAGATGGTAAAAATAAAGGTAAAGTGAGGGTTGTGAGTTCAAATCCAAGAACAAAACATTTTTCTCAAAAAAAAAAAACAACTATAACATATTGATATAAATTAGCCAATAAAGAAATCTTGTGTATACTTAATTTATTAATTAGTGAATTTGTTTTGTAATAATAATTATAATTACTGATTATGTTCTTTGTATATTGTTTTATGTTTTGTTTAAATTGTCATAGGTTTTTGTTTTAGTAAATTGGATATTAAGTATTAGTATTAAATGCTAATTTGACAAATATTTAATATTCATTACTAAGAAATTCTGACCTTTCATCAAAACATTATTCTGTGAACTTGTTTTGTTCATAAAATTCCTGGAGATAATTTTTGTGTACATTTAAGTACCCAACATTGTATTGAAATATTTGTATGATGAATCATAGTCAGTTGCTCTGATAAAGTGGCTATCTTTAATTAGTACATTCTATCTTTTTTATTTATTTATTTATTATGAAGAATATTGTATAATTATATATTATTATATAATTATATATTTTATAATGCTTGCAAGTGTTTTTCACTAATGATGATTCAATAATATCATTAATAATAATAATAATTTTCAACTTATATAGCGCATATTGTAGACTAACCCCATGCGCTTTACATTATTACCCCCGGTCACTGGATCAAGCACATGGAACAACACTCATGCCCCATAATGTTGCAGCTGTAATCAGCTCATGGTTGTGTTTGAACCTACCAGGTACCCACTTTTACTCCTGGGTGGAGAGAGACAACCGTTAACATTCAAAACAATTGTTACCAATCAATTATAGTTATTTTTATGTCAATTTTGTTGTTATTTTTATTTCATTTTTTTTATTCAAAACAATTGTTACCAATCAATTGTAGTTATTTTTATGTCAATTTTGTTGTTATTTTTATGTCATTTTTTTATAATTTTATTTTTGGTGTACTATAATGATTATATGACAGTCATTAGTACTGTTGAATTATTGCTACTAGCTTTCCTAATACCCATTGCAAATTTTTCTTTAGTGCTAATGTTATCTGTTGTTTTTTTTTTCCAAATATTATTAGTCAATTCATGAATTTTTTGTCTGCTTTGCTTGTAATCCCAGTTATAAATGGAATTCCTGGTTTTCATTTTTTTTTTCTTCTTTTCAGTTGGGTGGACATTATCGTAGCATTTTAAGTCATTCACTATGATTTATTAATTTATTTCATGTTCTATTTTTTTAATTGAGTTTATGGAGATATATTTAATAAAACGGAATTGAAAGTAAATTAGTGCAGTGGAGTGTATCGATGGTGGCGGTTGTTGAAGATACATTATTTATTCATTTGATTAAACCCCTGTCTGGAGCCTTTGTGCAAAATTTGTGGTCAGGAGTTCATCAAAATAGATTGCTCTACACACAAAGTTATTACACACACGTACACTGTACACACTGCAGTATTTTCTGTAAATTGTACCAGCTAATGCAAAAAAGCACCATACTTTTGTATGTTTAAAAAACTATATTCTTTACTCATTTGATTCAACTGCTTTCCTTAGCCTTGGTGTGAAATTCCTAGTCAGTTCAATCATGAATTTAAATTGCTCTTTATAAAAAATTGTTATATGCAGAATTCACTGTCCTCCCTGCAGTATTTCTCATGCAAAATGTATCAGCTATTATTAAAGCACCATATTTTTGTCGATTTTTTAAAAAGCTATGCATTTATTTACTTAATTATACCATTTACAGACACAAAAACATGTATTTTTACCCACATCATGTTCGGTGCTGGATCATTCAATAGTATATACTATATATATGGTATATTCATTTATTAGTGAAAACTGTACTCATATGAGGAACATTCATCTATATATATATATTCCTCAGTATACACATGGGATATATTCATTCAACTATAAATACTATTTATATGTTTTGAGTGTTTTCATTCATATATATGTGGTGTGTTCATGCATTAGCTTAATATATATTATACATACGTAAATACTCATTCTTTATAGTATTTACTATTGCATAGTATATATGAAACGTAAGTGACGCTATAAAGATTGTATTGTTTGAGGTGTATTCATATCCATACTATGCACACCATTTTGAGTGGTTTTTTTTGCTATTAAAAATTATTCCATTTCATATTCAAACTTACAGAACTTCTTTGGTCATATCTATTGGGCTTCTTTTTCATTTTAAAATTTATAAAACATTATTAAAAATGATTCCCATTAATGATGCTCAATTTTTAAATACTGACAGCAACCGATTCCAAATATAGAGGTAATATATATTCTAGTTTTATTTTAAAATTTATTTTTTATATAGATTTTATTAGTATTTTCATAAATTATTGAATCTCTACAAACAGTCTCTTGTATACTAAATATATCTACATTAGGTTTTAAGATTTTGGTTAAAACATTCAAGAGTTTCAATTAAGGCACACTAAATTGTACAATATGAAAACAATTCCAAATATATACATAATCAAAAGTATAAATAATACCAAAAATATGCATTTATAATTCCACATAATTTACACTTACAATACTATTTAATATTCTTGATTTAAGAATATTGTTTTAGTTATTTGTTAATTTTGTTTTTAGTTTCAATTATTAATGTACATACTATATCTGCTATATTATTACTCATTACAGTGTTATTCTGTTAATATTTTTGGATTAATTTATACTAGGTTTGTAGGCTGTAATATTTCTTATTTAAGGATTTCACCATTGTATTATATGTTATTGTTGTTTGTTAATATCATTGTCACGGATTATGACTTTAATATCTTCCCATTCCACATAAGAACACTTATTATTTCAACTTCAAATTTAACATTAATTCATTAATATAATTATATTATTATTACTTTATCAAAACCAGTACATGTATTTAGACATATTGGCTTGATATTAAAGAACTATCTATCATGCATTTGTTTCTCCTTTTAATTAAGTCAATCTGTTGTCATCTGTAAAGATATTTTTGTAGAATAACATAATCACTTGTTCTTAAAATCAATGATTTTTCACTTGGCAGGGAAAACATAAAGACAATGCCCCCTATGGAGAATATGGTGGCTGGCACAAGGCAGCTAAGGTAGACAGGTAAGGAAATGATTTGATTACTTGTACAATAATGATGTAAAAATTATGATTAATTAAAAATTAAATGAAAATTTATTTGATAAGAACAATGCCAGCTAAGTAAACAAAAAAAAATATATAGGAGTGATGTTTTGCTTTACCTGATGTGTTTTCGTACCGAATACTCAATACGTTCCCAAATACTTGTGAAAGAAATTTGCAAGTGATTCGGCTGGGAATCGAACCCATGACTTCCAGATAACTAGCCTGGTGTGATAACCAGTAGACCACTGGGCTTGCGCTTTGTGAATCCAATCCCCAAGTGGCAGCGGGTACTGCAAATGCTATTTCAATGTCGTCTAAGATACTCTACATAAACTAGGTATCATTATGGGGCTTTAGAAGTGGAGTTGTACTTTCACAGGATATGAACCTAAGACCGTGGGATTAGAAGGCAACCATCTTAACCGCCAAGCCACAATTCCATCCCATTTATTACTCACGTTAATTGTAATCATTTTGGGTGATCTTTTCAAGTACAGTTCTCTCACTAATTTAATAATAATAATATTCAATTATTTATATCTGCGCCTTTCTTTGCAGATATGAAGCGCTTTTGTCCCCGGTCATTGGGTCTACATGCTTAAATGTTGCTGCTGTAATCTGTGCAGGAGCAGGCAACCCCACCAGGTACCCATTTGTACTCCTGGGTGGAGAGAAGCAATGTAGATAAAGTGCTGTGCTCAAGGACGAAATTCACAGCGAGGGATTGAAACCATGACCTGAGGGTTGGGAAATTGGGAAACTAAACCGTTCCCGCTGCGCCAAACTGCTTTTACGACCCTTATATTTGTAGACCACCTCACATTAAATGCCACCTTTCTGCGGCTCTAAATGAGTCTGTTTTTATTTTTATATTAAGAACCAAAGCTGCTAATGACCATGAACACCTTAATTTTTAATGAAGTGTTCTTTAACTAGAGGAGATATATATACTGTGTATACTCAAATCATTATTACAGTACGTATGTGGGTCTTTCTAACAGCCACATTTTGCACTTTTAATATAATGATTACAAGAATAATTATGTTTGTATGATGTTTCAGTATTTGATAGTCATTTGAATTTTAAACTTATTTTACAGTTGCATAACTTTTTAATTGACCCAGGGTTTAGAAACTCTAGAATATGTTAATTCATCAGTTGAACCTTATTCTATACTTCCATTGTTTGACCTTTGATTTCCAGTCCAACTGTGACCACAACTCTGAAAAACCTGGGGGCGCTCTACCGTCGACAAGGTAAATATGAAGCAGCAGAGATTTTGGAAGACTGTGCCGTAAGGTCAAGGAAAAACGTATGTATAATTTGTCTTGTTACATTTTCTATTAAAATATTATCATTTTTTGGTAGTAATCAACACTATTAAAATATGTGTACATACATACAATGATAATTAATGAAAAGAAATAAGAACTGTACCACTTACTTCATTTCTGGCAAAAAGAAAATAGCATGAAATTAGTCAATCTCTCTACACTGTACTGTAGTTAAATATTATATACTCAATTATTTTTAAAATAAAAAAAAATTGTTTTTGTTGTATTATCCATGCATATTTTGGTTGAAAAAACAAATAATAATAAGGGGAAAAACATAACTGAACATTTCTTGCATATTATTCTAATAACATATTGAATTATTTTTAAAATTAAAAAAATGTTTTTGTTATATTATCCATGCATGTTTTGGTTGAAAAAAAAATTATAGGGGTAAAACATAATTGAACAATTAAACCCAAATATCAACAACAATCATTTCAATATTTACAAAAATAGAAAAAAAGTAAATGTATATACCGTGGTATACAATTAATAATTCCCCCTTGCAAGTAGTAGTAATGGTCTTCCGTTTCTATAGCACATGTTACAAGTCCCTATGGTTAGTAATATTCTTTACAAAGATTATCTTAATAACAGATGTAATTGTAAATTGGGATTCTTATGGAATTTGTGACTATTTTCCGTCTGTTGTCTTTTTTTTTCTGCGCTGTTCTTCGGTGTTTCCTTTCTTCTCGACTGAACAGCCTGAGAGTGTAAGTTGTGCTTTGTATCTGGCTTTGTTTTTTTCACCAGTGTTTTCTCATATACTGTATTTCAAGTTATACTAACAAACTGTTGCAGGGGTACCCAAGTTGGAAGAAGCCACTTTTCCAATGAGAAATCTAGTTAAATATGTATTTGCGGAAGGGAAGGGATAGTTTAAATTAAATTTTTGCTTGCTCGTTGGAGTGCGGGAGGCTGTCTTTGTTTCCGGGAGACTCTCGCAACGTGTGGAGACTTGGGACCTCTGCTAATGTGTGTATTGTACTTCATGTTCATCTGATGTTTAACTACACTCAAGTTTGTCTCATCATAGTAACATAACATGTAATTTGTCCATGAGGTTAGGCCTAAACAAATAAATTGCTTGTTTGCCCTTCTGTTTTTTAAAATGATAAAAAAAGGCAGGTGGAAAAAGTTATCTGGCAAAAATAAATATAAATTCACTCACATTTTTTTTAATTTGTAAAGAAAAAAAGCTAAAATAAAAATGTTTTAAAGTTTTTTTGTTTTTCTGCCCCTACTTTTTTCAGTGAGTTAGGGTGCAGGTGGAAGAGGGTAAACAAACAATTTTTTTTGGCCTTATAAATAAATGAAATAATATTGTGTACTTAAGTGACTATAAATTTCTTTGGGAAACCAACATTATATGTACAATAGCTTCCATAAAACTTATGCTTTGTCATTAGATATATTAATAGATTAACTAATTAATAAATATTTTCATTAACAAAGGAATTAATTACATTAATTTATTGGATTAATAATAATAATAATAATAATAAAAATGATAATAATAATAATAAATATATATATCGCAGGTATCCGTGGAAGATGCTCATGTCGCATAAATGAACAGTATGGCTTCTACAGTGCAGTAGAAAGATATACTGTAACTGTACTTTGTCCGTAGATAGGTTGATAGATTAGGTAATACTTCAATTAACAAAAGAATTGATAACTTTATTTTCTTTGATAAATCAACATTATAGCTTCCATAAAGCATTGTCATTCCATTATGCATTGTCATTAGATATATTGATAGTTTATACTAATTACTAAATACTTTAACTAATAAAGGAATTAATTACATTAATATCTTGGATAAATCAACAGTATGTTTCTATAAAAGGTATACTATAGGCCTACCGTAGTTTGTCCGTAGGTATTTTGATAAGTTAGCTAATAGATAAATGCTTCAATTAACAGATCGAGAATTAATAACATTATTTTCTTTGATGAATCAACCGTATCACTTCCATAAAAGATATGCTTTGTCCTTAGGTGGGTTGATAGGTTAACTAATTTTTAAATACTTCAAATAACAATGAAAATAATACATTAGTTTATTAAATAAATCAAAAGTATAGCTTCCATGGAAGTTTGATATATTGTACCATGATTGTACAAATTAATTTTTTTTAGACTTAACTATATAGTATTTTAGAGATTAAATTTGATAAATATGAAATTCCATAATGATTTGGAAAGTTTTAGTTTGCTTTTTAATTCCTTTGTGTGATCATCAACATATTTCACTAATTCTTGCCCTAATATGTTTGTTTGTATTCATCTTCAGTGCACATAGAACTAACCTCATTAATTATATTAATAATTTATTCGTATGAAATTTTGTATTTAACCAAAAATAGCATGTAATGAATACAAGCTTCAATGTCATTTGTTCTTTGGATATTTTATTTCATTTTTCCAGTTCATTGTTTCATCTGTCATTATTTCAGTAAGAGAGTGTTGTTTGTGATTATATTCAGTGAGACAGTGTATTTTGTGATAATATTATTATTACTATTTAGCATTGTTATTATTTGTTATTATTTTAATTTTGCCATTGTTATTTTTATTGATATTTGTGGTAATATATATTTTTTTTATGCCTGGCTATGGAGCAAAAAAAAATGTAGTACAACTGATTTTTCTAAGATAGGAAAAGGGTGTCTGAAAAAAAAACTTGTTGATTAATGATAAATAGAATTTTGAATATTGAAAAGCTGGGGGAAAGGTGGAAAAAAGAGTGTCGACACTTTCTCCCTCCTTTCCTATTTTTTATTTTATATATTCAAAAATCTGTATCTTATTAACTGTTGCTGAGTTTTCGTTTGTGTCTTACAAAAATCAGTTGCTCAACATATCATTTTTTTTTCCTGCTGAGCCTGAATTTAAACATTATAAACAGAAGCATGTCTGATGTTGTTTTTTTATTACTTTTATTTATTATTATTAATATTATCATTTTATTATTAAATATTTATACACAGAAGCTTGTACTGATGGTTATGTTGCCATTGAGAAATTATAAAGTAAAACACGATTGAGAAAAAAAAAAAAGAAAATATGTTTTACAAACACAGTAAAGAAATACAGGTTATCACGAGTGCTAGAGATAAATACTTACCTAAGGATCTAAAGAAATGTAGTTAGGAGGAAGGATGTTGATAATGAAAATATGGAGCTTTAACTACCACAATGATATGATTATATTGGAGCAAGTTGTTGAAAGCAGTTAGTTTTTCTACCATTTATGTTCATTATTAGAAGAAGTTAAAATTTTATATTTGATGGAAGATATAGCAACACATTTTTATAAGATTTGCTATAATCTTATGTAAACAAAATTCAGAATAGTATTCGCTAGGATTTCAGATTGTGAGTTATATTCTATATCTTTTGACTATATTATACCTAAGGTTATCAAGTTGTCCAAACACAAGATGGATTAAAGAAGTTGTTATGCCATCGAGTTATTACACGATTAATATGTCGTTGACCAAAACTAATCTTCTTAATGGAACTGAATTCTGTTTCTGATGCACATCCAACTGCAATTGATACGTTTGATGAACTTCTAGATAATAAAACACATGTTTTTGGGAGTAGATATAGGGATAAGGATGGTCACTTCAATTGGAAATATATTTTACGAGATGATATATAGATTCACATGTTTTCAAATAGTTGTGTTTTTATTGGTCAAGAAATCTCATGCATATACTAAGAAAAGATTCGTTAATATTTAAAAAAAAAACGATTTGAGCTTACTGTATGATTAAAAAATGGTTTTATTTTATATTCAAATTTTAATTGGAAAAGGAAGTTTACATGCAAAAAAATTTGCTGTAAATATCCTTCAAACAATGTACAAAATTGAATTGCCCAGCCACCTTTGAAAGCTGAAATATAGCTGATTATAACGACCCTGTGCAGTTTATTGCAACTGCCCGGTACTGTTTATTGCAACCACTCTGTACAGGTAATTGCAACCACCCCATGCAGTTAATTGCAACCACCCAGTGCAGTTTATTGCAACTGCCCTGTGCTTTTGATTGCAACCATCCTGTACAGTGGTGTACACCATATACTGTTGGTTGCAGCCACCCTATGCAGCTGAATGTAGCAACCATACGAAGCTGAATGCAGCCACCATGTGCAACTGAATGCAGCCAGCATGTGCAACTGAATGCAGTTACCCTGTGCAGCTGATTGCAACTACCTGATGTGCAGCTGATTGTAGCCACCTTGTGCAACTGAATGCAGCTACTTTGTGCAGCTGAGTGTGGCCAACCCTTGTAGCTGAATACAGTCACCCTTTGCAACTGAATGCAGCCACCCTGCGCTGCTGAATGTAGCCACCCTTTGTAGCTGAATGCATCCACCCTATGCAATTGAATGCAGTCACCCTTTGAGCTGAATGCAGTCACCCTGTGCAGCTGAATGCAGCCAACATGGACTGCTGAATGTAGCCATCTTGTACAGCTAAATACAGCAACCCTAGATAACTGAATGCAGCCACCCTTTGTAGCTGAATGTAGCCACCCTGTGCAACTGCATGCAACCTTCCTGGACAGCTGAATGTAGCCATCTTCTTGTGCAGCTAAATGCAGCCACCCTGGATAACTGAATGCAGCCACCCTGGACAGCTGAATGCAACCTTCCTGGACAGCTGAATGTAGCCATCTTCTTGTGCAGCTAAATGCAGCCACCCTGGATAACTGAATGCAGCCACCCTGGACAGCTGAATGTAGCCATCTTCTTGTGCAGCTAAATGCAGCCACCCTGTGCAGCTGAATGCAGTCACCCTGGGCAGCTGAATTTACTTCTCTGTGCAGCTAAATGCAGTAAATCTTAATGTAGCCACACTGTTATTCTGTCAGTCTGTTATTTTATTTAAAACATTCATCCTGAAATTTGATCTTTCAAAACGTATAAATATCAAAATGTCATTAATATCATAAATGCCATATATAACTACATATTGAAATATCTGGTTTTTTTTTCTACAGTAAGGTTTATTATAAAACAGTTTTCTATGTCATTTGTTGAGATATTATAAATACAACCAATTTATATACAGTTGTTTTAGTGTGTGTCGTATTCTATGTATTGTAAACCTGCATGAACATTATGATGCCTGGAAATGGAAGAGATAAACAAAACTGAAATAGCATGTTTGAATTAACCATTAACCTTTAATTTGCATTTTTAATTATGATCAAAATGCCATATGAAGGTGATCCCTGAAAATGTTAACTTATTATGTCGTCCCTGAATGAATGAAACTATCATCAGAAATCTTCCGCGTGTGGTCGTGGTTAAAACAACGCATTGCTAACTTCTAATACATTATTTATGTTGAATGCTTGCGCTCTGTTTTGTAATTTCATTATAAACGGAAGAAAGTGCTTTAATGTGTTGGGAGTAAAAAAGATGATTTCAATGATAACTATTCACTTTTTTTGATCTATATTTTTATCAATGTTGTAAATATACATCATTATCAAATCTATATTTAAATAACTATATTTGTTTAATCAATAATTAGGCCTAGGGCATTATTAACATATGGGGTGTACATATAATATCATAAACTAAAGACAAGATTATCAATTTTTTAAGTTAAATTTCATTTTCTTTCTAATTTGTATTAAGTTGATATTAAAACAATTGTAATAATTTAAAATGTTATAATTGTTATTAATTTACAGGCTCTGGATGTTGTGAGACAAACCAAAGTTGCCGAACTGCTTGGTACCGAAATCTCTCAGGATGTCCCGAAAGAAGTTGCCCAGAGAGAATTAAAGCGAGATCATCGGAGCGGGAGCCGTACCAGCGTGGCGTCCAGTCGGCGCGAGAGCATGGGTAGCACAGGTAGCGTTGCTTATGAAAAGCATGGTGAGAGTGGTCTAGAAGAAGTGAGTATTGGCATGAAATGGAAGCAGGTAGGTACACTAAACAGTGTTTGACTCTAATCCAATTCCAGCCCCTTATGAGGCCTTCTGTGCCACTCTTTCATTATCCAAAACGAGTGATACAAGTTTTGTTGGCTAGCAGCCGATCTAGCAGCTCATGGTACCCACGTTGCATGATACTAAAGGGTGTATTACAGCATGGCTTGGTTGAAGCGATCTGTTTAGTGTTCTGTGTCTGTTTTGTGGGCAGAGAGAATAGTATGACTGGGAAATGGTAGGTAATGCGTGCAAGAATAAGACATCTGTATATGTGGGAAAAATGAGTGGGACACTAATTTAATTGGTAAATTGGTTCGGAAACAATTCTGGTCAACACTTTTTATCTTCTTGAATTGGCAACATAGTTTTTTTCAGGAAAGCGAAGAATATTTTTTTCTTGGGGAAGTGAAAACATTTTTTCCATAGTAGGGGAAAAACATATTTCATATAGAATAATATTTTTTTTTCTTGGGAAAGGTGAAAAAAAACTACTGTATTCAGAAAGGGACTCATTTAATAAGGAGAAAAGTATATTTTTGTGATTGAAACATTTACTGGGATATGAATGGCAACAATTTCACATTATTACAATATCCATAGCCACGAAAAAATTATTTTCATGGATTTCATCAGAATGCATATTTGTTCTCCATTCACTAAACCTTCTGCATGGTTTAAAATTTTCTCCATCTTACACAAGACACAACAACTTCTTAAAGCATTGAATACTCACCTTTATTTTATCAGTAACACTTTCTGTCTGCACATGGTTTTATTGGGGTGAACCACTAACAGTCGATGATAATACTTAGAATATACTAGTTTTAGAATTGTTTCAACTAACTCTGCAATCTTTACCATCAAAAGCTTGGTATATTAAAACAAATGTTTTCATCAAAGATGTTGCACTTTCTATATCATTAGGCTATCACTGTAACATTTTATTTTTTTCATTAATGAGAAGGGGAAATAAGTAGGAAATTACTGCCCTGGTCAAGAATAACAACTGACCAAACAGATCTTAAAAGATAACAATAAATTAGTAATTAAAAAAAAAAAATAGGGCTGACATACAATAGACATTGTAAACAAAACATTACTGATACATAAAAAAATTTAAACATAACTATCAGAATTTACTAGGTAATATGGCGTTGTATATTTGTTGTTCATTCCCTTCAAGTTAATGTTTTAATCATCATTACTAACTCACTGTTATTCAATGTTTCTATGTATTCTCACATTATTAATTATCATACCATCATGTTTTCACTGTGTCAGGTCTGTATATTGTAATTGAAAAATGTGTGTAAATTTATTCAGGTTCAGGTATATTATATTTAAATATGACTTGTTATTTTTTAATTACTAGTTTAATATCTATGTTATCTTTTTAAGCACTATTTAACCAGAATTGTATGGTATTATAATTTTTTTTGTTTTTTTTTTTTGTTTTCATTGTTTAAAAATGTTTTCTTCACATTCTTCCAACCTCTTTCTCATGTAATTTTCAATTTACAATGTAAGCATATATGTCCTGACTTTATTCTATAATTTTGTTTGTAAATATGTAAGTGTATGATTACCTCAGGATAAAATATTATTTAAAATTATTTTTATTTAAAATGTTGAATTTTTTTACTTCACATCCTATTGCCTGTACATCCTTTTCCTACTATTATATTTTTCCATTCATTCCTGCAAACTTACCCCCTCTGCATTCTTTGTCAGTGTGTTCCTTTGTAGTGCTATCTACTCCATTGTGAATTTACCTGTTAAGCCATATTATTCTAGGGAATTAGTCTCAAAATTAATATATTCATGAAGGTTTAGTTTTATAGCACCATTCTTACCATTATGTATGTGATGGTTCTCAATACCTTCCTCAAAGAGAAGATAGGTAATGATAATATAGGGAATATAGACTAATTATAGCTTACAATTAATATTACATGTAAATAGCTCTCATTGCACAAGCTAGGATAGTAGTTTGATGGTGTCTGGAGTATTCTAGGATTTTAACTGCCTTTTTTTTAACAATTTAACTTTTTTTCAAGGTTAACATAATATATGTTTTTGTTTTTGGGTTTTTTAAATCGCTTTGTAAAATGCTGTAAATTTGCTTAATAAGAACACTCAAATTTTAACTATTATTTTTACATTAATGCCTGCCATAATTATCAAATCTGGTGGTAGTTTATGATAATAAATGGTGTAGAGAATATATTTATATTATTTTGGGAGGAGAGTTTATTAAGACAATACAGACCAAGCTATGCCAAAATTAACCACACCCTAAGAGGAGGTGGATGTTCAACGAGGGGAACATTAATAAGGTGAGCTCGTTAAATTTTGAGAATGCTGGACAGCGATGCATGCTAGTTCACAAATACAAATTGGCCATCCAAAGAAACTCCAACTTCGTTCCCTCAAGTTTTGACACAGAAGGAGTATACACTATATACTTTCTTATATGAAACTCATATACAAGTAAGAAATATACTTTATTATTAATGAATCTAAGAATGTCAAACACTGTTTATTGTCTTCCATACCTTGTTACATTTTTAATTTTTTCATATCTTATTTCTTGTCAGTTGTCATACAGATCTACACTCTCATTATTTGTACCATTGACCAAAGGGCGCCCTCTAAAACTTGATAATAAAGGCCTCTGCACCTTATGTTGAGTGTAAATAATCTGTTTTCTTTGGCTTATTTCAGAGTGTGATGTTATGAAATTATGCAGATTTCTCTAACATTACATATCTCCAAATCTAATGGTACTTAATGAATTTGTAGATTTTATGAGCGATGCAAATTAAAAAGCATTTGTAGTCATTTAATAATTTAACTGTTCTTGCTGGAATTATTACCTTAAGCTTTGTCATGATTTTATGCAATTGAACATTTTTCTAATAGCATGAACATTATTTTTTATTTTCGTGTATGCCTGTGGAATGAGTCAGCAAAAAAACCAAAAAAAAACAGCCGACCTTTGCTAGCCTCCTTGATACAACCAACCTTTGCTAGCCTCCTTGGACCTTCATACAGTTTGATGCACCGAGCATCTAGTTATGTCCATCAGTCACTTTTCAAGATGCATGGACATTAAAAGATCTGACCATTTCATTATATTTTGTAATTTTAGATGAAATGCAACCAGTTTTTTCAAGAGATACAGGAAAGCAGTTTGTTACAATTTTTGCAGTAATTTTTTTTTTATGTTAGGCTAGATGTTTTTTAAATGGAAGATTATTTTTAAATCAAAAATCACATTAATTAGTATTATTCTTTAAATAGTGTATATTTAATTTATGCTAAATGACTTAAACTACCATAAAATTATGTTTTTTGTTTATGTATTCCCGAAAAAAAATTCTTTTTTTGTGTACCCCTTTGCTTGAACCCTACCCCTCCCCCTGTTCTAAAGTTTTGTTCAGATGCTCCTTTATTTCTAAATGATCCCTCTTATCTTCTTTACTTTTTTATAAACAATTCCTTTCAACTTCTCTGTTCAACCTCCTCTTCTGTTTGGAAAAAAAATTCTGTAAGTAAATAAACTTTTACGTTATGTTTTTTTAAGTTCATTCGTGATTTTATCCATTTACTATCAGAATTTACTTCCATTCCTCTCCACAACACTTAATAGCATTTGCTAGCTAATGTGCATGGTGTTTTCTTTCAGTTTATTACTCATTGGTTTTCAACTTTCACCTTCAGGTTATTTCAGTTTCAACAACCATATCTAAGTAAACAAGAGGATTTTAGTACAATAACAAATTTCATTCCTATGCAACCAGTTATGCACCGCTGAAACATAAAAGAAACATACTTTTTAGATTTGTTTCTATTTACCATAGGTGCGACAATATACTATAATTCCCACACATTTTGTGCAATGATAAGTTTAATCCTGATGAACTGAACTTATGATAATCTCTATAACATACAACCTATGAATTGATGTTGCATGTGTTTTATCCTCTTGTTTTCTTAGGTATATCACCAGGGTTATTATATTGTTTTGTAAATAGAACATTACAGAGTAGATCCATGGACTTATATAACATTTATAATACTGTAGCATTAGAAAAAAGAAAAATAGACAGTTTATGGCATTCTTCATTCAATGCATTTGCATTACCTGCATAAAATGCAAACAAAATTTCTATTTATATTTTTTATATTTTGCTTCATTAAAAAAAAAAAATGTGCTCATAAAACAACAGTTAGATATTATATTTTAATTTTAATAATTTAGAAGCAAATTTGTTATATTTCATAAAATAGTTGTACAGTATATATGTATATAAGAATAAGCAGAACTGATTTACTTGGAATCAACAGTAATAGCAGTGTTTGCTACTCTGAGTTTTCCCAAAAGCCTGTTGCTGAATCAAATAAAAAACAACTAGTTACAGTTAGTTTGATTTAAACTTAAGGTAGTTATTAGTCTTTAATATTTATTGTCATAGTTTTTGCTCGTATATTTTGTCAATATTAGGACCAAGATACGGTGGTCAAGGCGTTCTTTAAAGAAGCATTGCATACCTCCCTCTTGTAGTTGGCAACTGAACTTGATGTGTCAGGATACTCATTTTATTTAATTTTATTAAAAGAAATTTGTATAAACAGTTGAAATGTTTTCAGTAACAGCTACTGTCATCTGTAGTTAGATTAAGGTGATCTAGAAAATCAGTGATCGCCCTTTTTTTAGCAAGATTTTGAGTAGAGAAGTCTCCACCCCACAACTTCTATTGAGAGTATATTGGTATCTTCATCTTGTACAAAGATCTCTGTTCACTTCAGTTGATATAGCAGGCTAGTTCTAAGCTATCCTATTGGTTAGTTGAAAAAGAAGTTTGAATATCTGTTAGGATTTCCTCTTTTGCATAGAGAACAATTAAAAAATGTTATTTTTAATTGACCAACCTCAAATTTATTTCAATTATGTTAATAAAGCTGAGATTTCTTAGTTATCTTTGCAAAATAATTATCTTTGTCTAAATGTTGAAGTTGTCTAAAATATTTTTTTAGTAAAGATAAACGGCAGTATGCATATAAAATGTTCTATAATAAATAATGGTTACACTAAAAGCATGCATACAAAATTGATTTGGTGTACTTGGTGTTGGGTGACCTGGCAAACCTTTTACTGGCGTGTAGTAGGTTTTTCCCAGAATTACAGTAATCTTGGTGACTTGACTGGTACCTAATTGATATTTATTTCTTTTGGTGTTTACGTTACAAGTTATTTTCTTTTTGTGTTGTACTTTCGTAGTTTTAAGATTTATCTGTGGTGTGGTAACATATATATTTATTCAACTACGCGAGCAACTTCAACAAGAATCGGCTTCTCACCCATCGTAGAAACGTCATTTCCGCAGATCAAACTATCCATATATGTACACTGGATATTATTTAAAAGTGTCATCAACATGTAGATTCATAATACAACCAGCAACCTGTATTAACTATTATTTTCAGTTTCATTTTTATTTTCTAACTTCATTTTTCGACCGTGTTGTTTTCTCGTTCGTACCAGAATGGTGACGGTAAATTGAAGCGTAGCGGTTCCTTTTCAAAGCTCAGAGCGTCAATACGTAGAAGCAGTGCTCGGCTCGTCAACAAATTGAAAGGCCGAGAATTCGAAGACGAAGCAGGGTGTGTATTTCTAACTCTGAATCAAACCTTTGTTGTAGTTATTTATATTTTTACCATTGAGTTCAATTTTCCACTAGCTTATTAAAAAAAAAATAATAATAAAAACATTTTCCCCTGTTAAGAAAAGGAAATTTTTTATTAACTAATTTTCTGCTTTACTTTTGGATGATAATTCAATAATTCATTTTTTTACCATAACATTATTTTTGGCTTAGTTGACCATGAGATGGCTTTAATCAAACATTTTTTTTCGATTTTATTCGTTCATTTTGTTATCCATTTTACTGATAATTTGATGCTTAATCAATCTTATGATGGGATAAAACGATCATGGGATGTTTTAATATTATGTGATTAATTGAACTAATCATGTGATTGTTTTAATTGATCATATGTCAGATTAAACTGATCAGGTGATATGTTTAATTGATTGTGTGGTCGGTTAAAACTGATTTTGTGATGGTTCTAATCAATCATATGTTGGATTAAACCAATCGTGATGGTTTAAATCGATCATGTGATAGATTAAACTGATCATGTGATAGCTTTAATAAATCATGTTAATAAGCTTTATTATGGATCATGTTACGGCTTTAATAATCACAATGATGTATCATGTTCTTCTGTTCCCCCAAATGTCATCTTCAGCTCTACATCTGGTAACATGATCTTATTCCCACAAATAATACATAATTTTATTGATTTGCTGTAATCAGTGCTGTCACAGAATTTACCAAACATTGAATTATTAACATTAAAATCTAATTCACGAATAATGGAAAGGGAGTGAAGAATTTCAGTAGAAAATAAAAATTATTAATATCTTTTTTTCACTTGGCTGCCTTTAAACATTATGTTGCTTTTCTAAGAAATACTATTCAAGCTTATTTTTTAATCATCTGTTTTGATTTTGTTTATTTTTACTAACAATCTACCATTAATATAATTTTGCATGTTTTTTCATGTTTGTTTTTAGCCTTTTCCTTTGCTTTGATTAGTTTGCCTTTTTTTTGTTGCTATTGTCATTGACTTTATACACCAACATTTGCCTGATCCAATCATCTTCACTTTAGCTTGCAGCATGTGATCATTGCTGCCACCACTATATCTATCCCAATATATTTTGCATCTCCATGACAACAACATAAACAATTCAACACAATTAACATTCCAATAGCCCAGAGACAAAATTCATTTTATTTATTCTAATTTTATTTACCGTTCAAAAAACTTATTTTTATTTTTTATGGTACAAAAACATTTAGGGAAAGCATTTAATTTGTTTATCAAATAATTACAATTTTGACAATAAAGATGTTTATAGGATATTCAATTATGTAGCAAACTATAGAAATAGAACAGTACATTTTCATGCTGCTCCATAAACACTGAATATTTCTCTCCCTTATTTTGAAAGCTATTTTCATTATCACTTTGCACCTGTTGGTGGCACAATTGAAACTTGAAACTTCATGTTGCACTTACACACAACAAGGCCAAGGAATATGAAATGCATTATGCAATGTTTTCCTTCTGCACAAAACTACACTCGACATTCCGGAAGCCTTCCTTTCTTCCTCCCTCCCCTTCCAAGTTATGTTTACTCCAAATTATCCACTAAAAATATCTCTAGATACAACAGATATGAGGGGCATTAATTAAATTTGTGTCTGTCAACTCAACGATGTTTGGTTAGACGCTGTAGTGTTTGCATGATTCAGAATATCTGATGATGTATCTTTCCACACCTGCTGTACAGGACATTAAACCGATCTGGAGACTACGGAACTAGTGTGGTCATGTAACGTATTCTTGGGACAACATACAGTGTGCTCAATATAAAAGTGTTAGAAAATAAAATGTTACTGTTTGAAACACGGTCCACAATAACGTGAAAATGAAATGGCACGGAAGGGTAATATAATGGTTAAAAGTACTGTAGTGTTTTTTAGTGTCCTCATGTAAGTCTTTTTGAAACTTCAAGTAGCCTAGAAATATTCCCATTTTTAATCTCCAAGCGATTTGAAATAGTTTGTTGGCGTTCCAACCAACATTATTCAACATCAAACAACTCGCAGTCCCTATAGCCTATATCTGTACGAGTATCACCGTGTGTCTTCATCCAAATTGATCACATGACTCGATATATTGGTGTTTTCCCTCTTCCTACATTCATTGAGGTCTAATCAAACATCATCTGTTGAGTTCAGACAGAAAATCCAGTGTGTGTGAACTTGCATTAATGGGAAGGGAACAATAAAACCTATTCCTCTTCCTTTTCATAAGAAATGTGGCATATCCATATACCCCATATTGAACAATAACTTGATATCTTGATTTTTAACTTCGGCTCAACAAAAGGTCTGATATATTTGGGGAAATCGTGGACATGGTCAAGTCGGGGTGAGTGTGTTGTGTGAGGGCGCCTGTTAGACGTGAGTTGGTAGTGTTAGAGCTTATCTTGTTGTCGGTGACATCTGTGATTGAATTAGAATTAAAGTGTTTAAAGTGTTAAGCAAAGAGGGCGCTAGACAAAGTATACAGCCTGAAAAAGGAATTGTGGCACTCCTTTTTTGTACTGTATGGTTTCTACTTCGGATCTCTTTGCTTATCGGTATATATATTTTATTTATAAATCCTCTATATCACCCACTGTAATTTTTTACTTACATATATATATCATAGTATGTATATATTCACACGAGTTTTGTATTTAATATATATTCCGTGTTTTGTATTGTATTAGAAAACAATCAATCAAGGTTGCTTTTTTTATTTGTCCCACTCCTGAATTAATATACCGATAAGTTTGCACAGATTTAAAGATATGCACTTAAATGCGTTTGCAGTAGCAGTGGTTTGAGCTTACGCTATGCACAGGTGGCAATGAAAACCAGTTTAAATTGAGAACAGTGTACTCTCTATTCTATAATATTTAGCAATGTTTAGATTGTGTAGACATGTTGCTAGTATATAATTAAGTTTATCAGCTTTCATTAGTGTTGTATAGATGTTAATTACAGGATACATAAAGACAAACCTAAACATAATTATCCTTTATTTATGTCTACAGTGTTTACATGAATGTAGATATAGCAGTGTATACTTATAGGTACAGTGTTATACATAAGTATTTACATAATATTTAATTTGACAAAATTTAATGAATTGAGTAATATAATAATTAGGTATGATATGATGTATTCCCATGTAGTCTGGTTGGCTTTAGGACTCAATATTGGACTATTTGTATAAAAACGTATATATGTATATATTCATGTAATGATATCAAATATTACTTACTTTGCAATTCAGTAGTCAGATAAGAGGAGCATTGAACCAGTGACCATCGGCCATTCCAAGATTTCCATAAATTCTAAACCTGACCTAAAATTTTGTTTTATTGTTATTGGTCTTATAGAAAACTGTCAAGTATATTCGCGGAGCTGAGTGGTGTTGTAAAAGGGGATGTAGCTTAAGGGATGGGGNNGAATTATACATACTTTTAGTTACAGGCTTCTCGCTGATGAATGAACCATAAATTACTTGAGGTAAATCGCAAGACATTCCTTTTTCTCGTAAAATGGTCAACGAGAAATCCTGTAATATAATTACGGTGTATCCTAAACCAAATACATACTTAATTCGAATGGCAAAATTTTGGGTTTTTTTTTTCATTTGCCTTAAATTCAATTTCCTGTCTTGTTTTTGTTAGGTGTTAGTTCTAACTGTGTCTTATTGAGGACCGTTCTGTTTTTCTTTGAATGCAGTTTTGATGAATGTTGATTAGTACGGATTGAAATTTCTTGGTATTTCCAACTCTATTCGTTCTCTGATGAGCTACAATTAATCCATCATAGCTTCCTCAATATTTCATTATCTTTTGACTTTTAGTTTATAGTTAATAACCAATTCAAATCTAGAATTTTGCCCAAATTTTCTTGTAATATTCTTGTCGTAAATTGATGTACTAATCTTGAAAGTTACAAAGTGTATATTTTACCGACTATAACTATAATTTATAATCCGTAATGTTAGGTTGGAGTGCGCCCTCACTGATAATCTCGAAAATATTGTTTAAAGGTTTGCATGGCAAAGTAATACATTAAATGCTTGCGGTACACCGCATAGTTCTGAAAAGAACTGTTGTTTTGTTGAGAATGTCTCTACGTTTTGATTGAGTTGCTTCAATCGTCATCAGAACAATAAATTCTGCAGAGGGTCCAAACAGGGAAATGCTTATGTGTTTGAAAAGTGAGACATATCAAAATATGTTGTGTACAAAAATAGGTGTTCTAATGGTGAAATATACACTGCTCCTAAAAATTAAGTGTTTTAAAACATGAATGATACAGCATGTATTTTCAAGTTCAATAATTTTTAAATAAATATTTTAAATTTTCTGAAGCCAATCTGTATGCAAAGATGATGCATGTGGAGTAAGTCACTTGTTTAAATATTTTTATTACTGTTTTTATTGATATTTTTATTATTAGTAATATTGTTATTAATATTATTGTTATTAATATTACTAGTATATTATTACTAGTATTATTACTGTTAGTATTATTAACTTGCCTGTTTTTCTTTTATTTTATATATATAATTTTTTGAAATTATTTTTCACTTGATAAAAGTTACATTCTCATTGATTAATAGGGGAAATATTAAAATGATTGTTATAATTATCGATAATCTGTTAGTGGCATAAGCACAGTCTACATACAGATTCATGTATTTAAAATATTGATTTATCTGACAATAGGATATATACATTCATAATATATCTTTCCACTATTAAGCATTTATAATTATGATAATAATTTTAGTAAGTTTAATAGTTTCGAATAGTTAAAAGTTAGTTATTTGTTCATATTATGTAACTCTAAATTAAAGTAAAGAACTGCAAATGTAGGAAAATAAATTAGTGTGCCTAGGCTAGGCTAACACGTTTCAACTTTACAAGACAAGGCTGAAGTTATAAGCAGCATGTTGTTTTGGCATTTTTGTTACCACTAACATAAGCATGAAGAGAAAGCATCATGATACTGATTTACCCCTTCCCCTCGCTAACCAACTCCATTCTCAGATTAACTATAAAACACGGGACAGCTTGTTGATTGTCCCCCTTTTTTTTTGGTCTATAAACATTTTTTGGTACAAATAGTATTATTTTCGTCGTTTTGGTTTAGGTAAATTTTTTTTTTTTTTTTTTATGGTGAAATGAGCGAAGCATCAAGAAACTTTAAATATATTTTTCAGAATATGTGGACTATTTGTTAAATGATTAGAATTATGGTCGCTGAGAGGATTGTAATGCCCGGGGAATGCCCATCGCCATCACTAATACCACCTTATCCA
Source organism: Anneissia japonica (assembly GCF_011630105.1). Lineage (NCBI taxonomy): Eukaryota > Metazoa > Echinodermata > Crinoidea > Comatulida > Comatulidae > Anneissia > Anneissia japonica. The sequence continues at coordinate 176,749 of NW_022752912.1, forward strand.
TTAACATAAATTTTCACCAAAAGAATTTTAATTGAAAATTTGAAACCTTTACTCTTATGATGAGCTGATCTTTGCCCTTAAGAAAGTGTTTTTAAGCCTACATTTTACCATTGCCTATAGGACAAGCTTCCCTAGCCCAGGTGAAGTTTCTTTTCTCGCATTCCTCTCGGTGGCCATGTTTTCTACCCGAGATTACTCACAGTATAACATTATGTTCTCTCTCTTACTAATGGCTCAGCTAGATCAAGGTATTATTGAGGAATCTGTAACCAATAAAAACATAAAGCATATTAATTGTTATCATGATTGTTATCATCTCTTCACATTATTATGGAGTACACTGTTCTCACAAATAAACAACATCAAACTGTCTGCATGGCCCGCTTATTTGCACTGCTGCACTGTTTTTTGATTGGTGGTTGTGAGTATACGTTTAACATGCATGGCTCTTTATCATGCATCTGTGCATAGTTCTTTTGTGTGCATTTATTAACTATGTAATAAAGTCTAGTGTGTGTGTGTGATTGTATGTTTATATTTTTCATGCAATTTAAAAACTGTAGAATTTGTTTTGATAATGTTTTCAATTAAACATACTTCACTTTCCTTAAATTTAAACAGTTTCAAACATAAGAGAATGGTCAGGATTAATTTAAATATATTCACTATATTTCATTGATTTAATTACATATTCACATATTTTTGTCAAATACATTTTAAAGAGTAAAATCACATGTTTCAAGTGTGGCATATAAAAATTACATTTAAAAAAACCATAAATTATACACATATTAAAAAAATATTTTCATTATTATTTAAAAGTGAAGATAATGGGAATGTTAATTAACAATGATTATTCTAAAATTTACTATTTCCAATGAATGTTATAATAAACAATGTGCATGTTATATTTATTGTAACTTGTTGTCCCTCAAACATCTAAAAATATTACTGTAAACCCACATGATGCCTATTGTGCTAGACGCTACTCTATCTTTCAATATACAAACCCTAATCCTCCGAATCCCTCCTTCCCTTGTGGGTAAAATACCTCTCTCTTCCTAGTACAACTGCCAAATAGAAAAAGTACATTTTGTCACAATGATAAATTGTTTTAATGTTTTGTGTAAAATATACAATATATTATGTAATATATATTATATAAATTGTGTACTTTCAGAATGAAAAGAGCTAGTTCCATGTCTGTGCTGAATACAAAAATGAATGGTGATGTAAGTACTGTATGGAACCAATAAATTTATTGTTTAATTATATATGTATTATAAGGAACAATAACACAAATGTTTGTATAACATTTAAGTATGTATTTTCCTTTGTCATTATTTTATTTCCTTTGTAAATTGATTTATTTGAGTAAAGTGAACAACCACAAAACCAAATTTTTTCTCAACATATAATGAAGTATTATTTAATTACTGTATTATAGAAATAATTGTATTGTTTCTATAATTATTTAATTATGCAAATGTAACTTCATTTCCTTGCATTTGACCACATACAAGGTATTATCATAAGGACAATTTAAATTGTAACTATAATTTTGTTTATTAATAATTACGATTTTTTTTTTCCCCGTTTTTTTTAAGGGTACACCTCCACCGCGCCAGCTTAGTCAAAGAGGACGCGTCGGCAGCCACGATACTCTAACAACTCGCAGCAGAAGAAATAACGGCGATTATATGTAAACATTTAATTTGTAATGTATCGTATCCATGTATAATAGATATATGTCAAACTCCACATGTGTGCTATGTGCAAAAAGCACATGAGTGTGTGCAGAACACGAAAAAAATAAAGTCGCTTCACATTTACATAGATCCTATAAAACAGTACATAATGAGTGAATTAATGTGATTGGTTGGTTTCATCTTAGACATGCTTGTCTTGATGTACTGCATTCTGTATTCTATATCCATGATAATATTTTTCTTGTATAGGATGCTTAATCATTGGCTTATTGCTTGTCCATTAAGTGTAATGTTTGAAAAGTGAAAAAAAAAATCTTTAATGGGATAATCTTCCTCTTCAAAATACTTTTGTTTATTAAAGAAAATCAAATTGTCTATATAAAAAAAAAATACACTCCATTTTATTCTTTGGAATACTGTACCAGTATTGTTTTCTGATCTAAATACTGATGAATAAATAATGATAACTTAATGTTAACACCATTTTTTGTGCAATTAACAAACTGAATGAATCATAAAATAATTGAGCATTAATGATGTTTAAAAATGAATATTTAAATCACAATTTTGAATATTCATGATAATAATTTGCATAAGGGAATGATTTGGCAGCTATGAATGAAAATATTGATTATTGGATTTTCTGATCTAAATACTGATGAATAAATAATGATAACTTAATGTTAACACCATTTTTTGTGCAATTAACAAACTGAATGAATCATAAAATAATTGAGCATTAATGATGTTTAAAAATGAATATTTAAATTACAATTTTGAATATTCATGATAAGAATTTGCATAAGGGAATGATTTGGCAGCTATGAATGAAAATATTGATTTTGAATTCCCCCCCCCCCCCCATTTTCAATAATTCAAATTTCTAGTAATTCAAATTATTACAACTTAATTAATTTTAAATATTTTAATTTAAATATCATGCGCTCTGCATGGATACAAACGAGGAGTGATATTAAATGAATTTATATAATGATTGAATATCTAATACTTAATTCAATTTATTAATCTATATTATTTTTAATACAATAATACTTATTTGATTTAATATCAAGATTATACCGTAAACAAAGCGAATAGATTATAAATTTTTTAGATAGTTGGTTAATATGATATATTATCATGGATGATACAAAGTAGGAACAGAAGTTAAGAGATTTTGGATTAGATTGTGTATATGGATTTGAAGAGAGATGGTGTAGGGATTTAAAAAGAGCTTGAACCGTAATTATTTCTAATTTTGCCTACCACACTATACCATATATTTGAATTATTCACACTGAAAATGCTTACTCGGAAATTTTGGGGTGAATTGAATGTGCCAATCAGTTCATTGTTGTAAAATGTAAGCACTGAGTCATGTGATGCCTTGTAATGTGAAAATCATGTGCCGCTATGCTGTCACATGTCTATGAAGGTCATGTGACACCTGATGTGACACCTTGTTTAAATCATGACTAACATAAATTTCTAAAGTGAATGAATTTAGAAAGGAAACTACAATATGCATTTAAAATCTTGGGATTTTTATAATTAATCCTACTAATAATAGGGATAACAATGTGGAATAATACTGTAGTTCCATTCTCCCCCCCCCCACCCCACCATTTAGGTCTGCCATTGTAGGGATGAGCTTGTACATAAGGACCAGGAAATATAAACAGTAGTGAATTTGCAGGCCTGGCTGGACTACAGAGATGTGACCTAACCCCCACAGAGATAGTCAATTTTATGCCCTAGATCTTAACAGTATGTAGTTAAGGGGTTAAGATGTGGGCTTATCCTGGAGATCATTGTTTTTTGGATGAAAATTAGTTGAAGTTATGGGGTTGGTTTATCCCAAGAAATTATAATAATCATTAATCTGTGTCTTCATTCGTCCAAGTTTAATATGCTGATGAGAGTTCTAATGTATCCAACAATGCCTAGTGTTTTTACCGTTCCCTTGATACCTATTTCCATGTATATCCCCTTCCCACCCCCATCCGCTTGATTAGATTTTCACAGAGCAGCAGCCTTATTAATCAGCATTATAATGGTGGGCCCTATGTTGCATGGTGTAATTTTGGACATTAGTCCATCAATGGTGGTGGGCTTACCAATACACTGTGCCTGTTTACTTCAATATTTCAACATTTCCCAAAAAAAATAGAGAATGCCCCTTAAAATTAGTTGAACCTATAGTGGCCCAATACATGTCTCAGTACCTTATACATGCTCTTGGTCTGTTCTGAATAGATGCAATTTATACCTTGAAGTAAAATATGTAATAAACAATATCACAGCACTTCAACAATGCATTATTTTTTAGGTAGGTTTTTTGTTTTGTTTTTTGTTTTTTGTTTTTTTGTTTTTTTTTTTGGAAGGATGGAAATTTCTTATAGCTTCATTCCCTCAACAGCACTTCATCAATGGTTGATTTTTAGGGTTTGTTTTGGAAGGAAATTTATTTATTTTTTTTTTTTTTTAAGGATAGCAATTTTTTAGAGCTTCATTCCCTCATTGTCATTTAAATGATGTTGATCTTTATCAATACCTTTTGAGTTTGCGTAACAAAACAAAACAAAATACTTGTAAATATTGTATTAACAAACGGAGAAAATGTCATTGAAAGAAAGAATAGTAGATGAAGAAAATTTATTTAGGTAAATTAATAATGAAGTTGATAGATCAGTCAATGGCCAACCATTTTATTGATTGGTTTAATTGATTGATGTGTTGATTGGCCAGTCATTTATCTGATAGGTGAATTGATTGATTATTGACTGAATGATTGATTATTGATTGATCAATCAAATTATTGACATGTATTATACTAAACAAATATATTGATTTTATCTTTTATTTAGTTGTGATGGGGTTTTGAAGGAATTAGTTTTTAAGTTGATATTTACTTTTTTTTCGAGCGCAATTGCTTAATATTAGAAACATGCAAAGTAGATGTATAATTTGAAGATTATTATCAATCTTATTTTTATTTTATTGATATTATTTATTTGATTAAATAAAATACTATTTTTTGTGTGAAGATTATGTTAGAAGATTGTGTTTAAAGTCTTTGTTTATGTATACACAACACAATGTGTACAACATTATAAATATATTGGCTTTCCCCATTAAGAATTATTTCTTCACATATAATATTTTTGTATTTAGTTTTGAATGAAGAGAAAAGGGAATCTAGTGAAACAAAATTCCACTGGCCAATGTTGTTTTTATCTTTACAACAATAGACACTTTATGTTGAGGTATTGCAATAAATTGTTTCCGTTTTTTGAAATTTATTGATAACCAGCAGATAAATTTAAGCCCATTAGGCAGATTGCAAAAATATATTTCCTTATCTGAATTCAATGAAGCTGCGTAACAAGTCGGTGACACTGCATTTATTTATTATACATAGTAATAATTAAAGCACAAAATGTATTTTTTTGTTAATATGTGGTGATTTAATTAGGGGAATAATTTTTTGAGGTATTTTTATAATATCTCGGGTGTCATGATGATAATAATTGAACCACTATTGTGAATATTGTTACAGCTAGATCTGTTACCCTGTTTGTATGGACGACAAAATCACGTGTCACGTGGTTTGTGTTGTGTACGTGTGAACACTGATCATCGTGTGCGTAGTGTGAACCGCTATAGCAACATGTAAACATAGAAATAAATCCAAATTCAATGTTGCAAACGGTTTTCAACGTCTGTTTTGTTCTATAGCAACTGTACTGTCCTTTGCATTACAGTGTTGCTCAGTCACACATTGCCGTTCGTGTAACTAGCGCCCTCTTGATTCGAGTATAGTAATTTACTGAAAACTATTTTTATCTTTGAAAGATCGTTTTTTGTTGAATTTGAAAGTGAGCTACAGAAGGTGTACAAAACTCAGATCAGTAAGCGAGAAAAATGTGATGCCTGGAATACTAGCGCAGTACAGGCAGTCTTTATAGTGTGGCCTGGACAAAGAAATGGAGCGAAGAACAGCACAACCACCTGAAAAAGACCTACTGTACTACTGAAAATCGACCGACAAATTTGTAAAAATGTGATCGATGCCGCCTCCATTTTTCAATACCTCAATTATTTCTTCATGGATATTATTGCCATTAACTACAACAAAAACCAGCGTCCTTTTCGTAATTAAAATTTTCAAGTTGATCTGATTACACTAATCATTGACTAATCTACATTCAGATTAACTTTATCAACATCATTATCTAACGGTTCACTATTATGTTCCAGCGGGCACACGTGTAGATATCGCCGCCAGAAATTTACGTCATAGTAGTCTCATTCGTTTGAGAGCAACGAGCGCGTACGTGCAGATAATGTTATGCAACGTGCTGCACCGCAGCCAAAAGTGACGTTACATTGCCATTTTTTGAGCGCATGAAGACCACATCCATCCAAATCACAGTACGAAAGTTCACCATTATTTTTAACAGACACATTTATGACGTTATTTCGTGGTATTGCTACGTTAATGAATTCAATTGAATTGAAAGTAATTAACATGAGCTACGCAGCTGAACCTACAGTTTGTTACCCAGGAGTACTGACTTTTCACGCTCCTGTTAATTATTGCAGTTTATGAAAATAAATTGTTTATGAAATGAGTTCTGTATTAGCACTAAATAAACGCTTTCACAGATTTACTTCTAAAAAAACACTGGCGATAAATAAAGTGGTCGATATAACAGCAGAACACAAATACATTTTATAAAAATGTATTGAGTAATTACATTAGATTAAATATCACACAAAATCCCAAACGCTTTTAAGTGATTTCTATCCTTCTTTAAGACGTGTAATCAATCTGGAAGCAATTAACGTTATTAAAGAGCAATTAATGGAGTCTGCACGTTGTCTCGATATCATAATAGGTCGTGTTTTAAAATTAAGAACGCACAAAGGAAACCTCTTTTACCTGTGGGTATTTGATATGTTTAATCCGACGTTGAAAGGGGAATACACAAGAAATCCAGGCTCTACTTTGTGGACGGAAGGCACACTCCCCACGCAAAAGACGGAGAGGTCATTGCTACTGCATTTTGAACAGAAGAATTTGTGATTTGATTGCTAAGTTGATTAATCTGCGGAGTTATAAAGTCATTCCGAAATTGATTAGCAATAGGCCTATGTCAATTGTTAGACTGACTACCTTTCAGAGGGGAGGGTGGCAATGGCGAGGGGAATTTGTGGTGTTCCCTTATCTGTTTCCAGCTCTGAATATTTTTAACATTTTAATAATTAAAGTTAGCGGGGTTTATTTTTGGATGCTGGCGCCACCAAACCCTAGATACGCCACTGATGCCGCTACAACGCACCATTAGTAAGTCAGTTTATCATTGACTCGCGAAAAGGCCGCCTTCTGCTGCCTTTCGCGAGGCTGTGAGATACTGGGGCGGGTCCAGATATTTGCAGGAGGGGGTACAGAAAGAAGGAAACTGCTGTATAAATAACATAAATTTGAATTCCTTGGGGACCGTCTTCTGCCTTGTCACCCTCCCATCTTTTGAGAGACTTAAATGCCAGCTGCTGACTATTTACCCAACACCTATACACTTTTGCCAGCTAAAAAGCACTCTGTTAAGGGTAGTGGGGGAGGGGGATCTGGACGTCGACGACCATCACTCCCTATGGATCCGCCCAGGTGTATCATTTAAATGATCATTCTGTGAAGACAAGCCGGCCAAATGCTGCAAATATTGCCATATTATAACAGAACATAAAAGCATATTGAATACTGCTACGTCTGTACTATAATTTTAGAAAGACCTTTGCAAATGAAAGTCAAATTACATTTTGAATAGAGAACATGAGCCAATAATAATATTGTTTATAATGTTAAAGAAAATAAGATACGGTAGGCCTACTGGTAAAGAATATGGTAAAAACATGTATACAATACATGCTAAAATGTTGCGATGGATGTAGCTTTCCTTATTCAACACGTATTGACTCATGTTAGTTATTAACATGGTCACTTTATATTTTAATTTGTTCCACTATATTTAGTGACCATATACGCGTTACGTTCCCCTTACCTACTACTGTACGCACTAAATACTGTACTCCACTGGTCCTTTCCCTGTACCGTACTGTACTAACGTAATTTGAATAATGAATTCTTACATGTGTTGCTTTTGTAGTGTGACAAGTCCTTGTCGAATATTTTGTATATTCGTTGTTTTGTAATATCAGTATATGATAGCATGCAATGAGTTAATGTTTGGCTATATTTGTTGCCTATTGACTAACTATTAGGGAGGTGGTTTAAAGTGGGGGCGTCCAATTCTCAATTCATTCTTGCTGGCGCATTTAAAAAGATGCCTTTCCACATAGGCCTAGTGAAGTTCATTTAGGCGTACTTGTTTAATAACAATAGTTATTTACACTGTTGATGAACACTATATTCGAGCAGAATTCAAACACTGTTATCTGGTCTTATCCAAATTGGTTGCTGTAAAATAGATCTCGTTGGATATTGCATCGGCTATGAATACAAGGGGGGCGATCTGAAGAGCTTGGCAAACTTGTGAAAAATTTCAATAGCAAACATGGTTGTCCAGGGGGCAACCTGGTCCATTTATCGGCGATGTATCGTAAGTTCGTAAGTAATTGCGTTACCAGGGAATTTGTGTAAGAGTTTAAGATGAACGCAGACGACTTTTCAACTTGGGGAAAAAAATACACGATGAAGCATGGAATTATGGATGGAAGAACCAATAGATTTTATAATGAAACTAACAATTTTAATCTTTGAATTGAACGCAGAAGTTAGCAGGACCTTCCTGCACGATTTCAGACGACTTTGTAAAATTTCCAAACGGTTTTTAGAAATTTTAGCTGACACGATGACTACATCAAACTAGCAGACAATATTGGAAGTGGTAGTTACATTTGTCCCACTAAACTTGTTGGAAATTTATACAATAAAACTGAGGCGTTCGCACTCTGATATCCCAAAATGTATGACAATGTTGAATAACAGGTAGGCCTCTGGTTTTATGGTTTTTGTATTGTATAGTTTACGTTTATGATGATACTAATTCTTAAGTACCTCTGCTTGTGCGTACTTTCAAGCAGATATAGAAATGATGATTATGTACAGATCATATTTCGCTTTCAATTTGTTTTCGTGCGTGATGATTGATGTCCAATTTTCAAGCGAATCCTTCTCTCTTATTTTCCGCCCTCACTTTTAAAGATAATTCTATGCCAAATCGTTAGTACGTGTCTTATCACTAACCAAAGCTCCTTTTAACGATTGTGTGCCAATTTTTAAAGTTAAAACGAGGTTTGTGTACTGGATATCGCCTTTATAATTGTGCTCGTAAGAGCATTCTTGTTTAGGCCTAATAGAAAAGTTAGAGTGCCAACACGATCGTGTTTTCGCCGTTTGTTTTGGATCCGTTTCTGACGATCCATCCAAATTAATGTGGTAGGCCTAACTTTAAGGACACTTAATCTGAATTTAAAAGTTGCTCGAAATCATACGATGTATGAGGTAATATTAATAATAAAATGATAATTATCAGGCCAAATCCAACTGATTACGATCGGATGAGGACGCACGCACCTCTCACCTCCCAAATCGGAGGTTTTAAGACAGTATTTACAATTCTATTTAGGTCCAATTCGGGGATCATAGTTAATCATCTCCCACCCCCATGATGTTGGCTCAGTAAAATGATCTGGGGCTAAAATCTGAAACGTTATAAAATGTCACGATCTTTATTCGATTATTTACGGCATTTTCATGGTTTGTGCTGTGTCATTTTAGCACTGTCAGTGTTCTTACGGACTGAATGGTATTTCGTGCCGTGTGTCACCTGTTCGAAGTGACTCCCAGGAAAAGGAGACATCATTTACCTGAAGTTAATTAAGATGTAATGACAAGACATTTGATTCATGTGATAGGCATAATGACGTGACCTACCAGTTAGTATGAACCTTTAATTTGCCGTACATTATGAAACAAAGACTGGAGTCACGCAAAGCGTTGACTAATGTAGGCCTATTTATTATATGTCATACTGTACAGGTGTATTCTATAGAGCATTGGACTATTTTATGGTGATATAAACAGTAGTTCGGCTGTAAACCAAGATAGTGCATTTTCTATATGCGTCACGGTGCCAGTTGAATTTTTGGCTGAATAATTTTCGATAGACCTGTTTTATTTCGGATTTAACTTCTTAGTTGTAAAAGACCCCCTTTTAATGTTACATAATCCCCACGGATCGGAACAGTATCTGGTCCAGGAATTGATAAAAATCAATAGGTCTGGTAGATATCGTATTCTATCAATGTTTATCTTAATGGAGCGGATATGAAGACGAGTGGGGTATCCAGTGGGGTATCGCAGGGGTTTCAACTTGGACCGAACAGCTTACTGTCTGCTCTTTGACGTGGACGATTGGTGAAATTAGTGAAAACAGAATCAGCTACATCTGCCTCAAAAAATGCCCATTCGATGACTAAGTACCGGTTTTCAATAATGAAAAGACGATTTTAGGAAATTCATGAACTTATGTTATGACGCACTTCTTCGTTCTTTTCATCATCAGACACGCACACGATTAACAGGTCACGTCACTCTTCTAGGCTATCGACATTTATTTCATTCATTGTAGGAATTAACACAATTACACCATCAAAATTGAGGGCGATGCCTATGCCGTCGTCGTTAAACGTGATGCCAAAAGAGAGAGCGACGATTCGTCGTACGACGCACTTGTGTGTGTGCGCCGCCCGGCTTAATAAAGAAGTACTGGTACCGTAACATGTAGACATTATCGACTACTTTCTGGCCCATAAAAATGGGTCACATTATGTTCTATCACAACACAATAATAGACATACGAAAAAGACATTAGATAGACATAATATACTTTACCACCATTACCGGCATTCAATAATGTAGATAAATTAAGGAGATCTGACGTCTTGATTGGAGTCTATTAATTACGGTAAATACCGTTTTTCACGCTGTCAGTCAATTTGATAGACAGACTAACGGGACAACATAGGCACACGCGTCGAGTTTAATTTGTTATTGTGGGAATATAAATGAGTTATTATAACCGTAACTTAACTACAGTGCACACTCCAATTCGAGACCTCTCTAATTCCGAGACCCCTCTTATTCGAGACCACTTCTCCAAAGACCCAAAGCTAGCCCTCTAATTAGAGACCAACCCCGAGACCACCCCAAATTTGCAGGTCCCAATGGCGGGTCTTAAATTTGAGGGCGAGCTGTACTCGATAACGAGGTTAATACATTATCATTCGACGGGTCGCGTAGTGTCATTAGTAGATACTGTAGTAAAACTATACCGATACGAATCAATGCCTCTTCCAACGGATTTTTTTTTACTACAAATATGTTCAAAAATAACAAATGAACATAACATCAAATGCGATCGAGCGTGCCAACGAATATTAGGCCTACGCTTTCAACAATGTTCTTGACTCGATGATTGGATTAAATGATAAAAAGATAGGCCTATGTTTATTCTATTTTAACTATAGGCCCTAATTAGTTATGTATTATGTCTACCGTATGATTAAATAGAAATACAGTAGAACCCCTCCTTTGGGACACCCCTATTAAAGGGAGACACTTCCTGAGTGTGCCAAATGATTAAATAACCCATATTAAGGGAACACTTTTTTTTTTAATTGTATCAAAATAACTACAGCAGTCTCAAAATAAGAAAAATTCATTCAAACTTATAATATTTTGACACTCTTTGAGCAATAAACCAGAATTTTCTCCACTGAATCCTTAAAGTGAACATCGGTATAGGTCTAATGTACGTGTTACTTTGTATAAAACCTATCCTGACAATTTTGACCCTTAACCACATGGATTTCATTTTCTTTGTTTTTCATGTACATTTAGGCCTAGCCTATATAGGGTGCTAATCCATACCCTGCACTTTTAATGCTACGTCTTTACTCTATTCATGCTACATC
>NW_022752912.1:191092-204518 GCF_011630105.1 Anneissia japonica
CTAATGAGATGAATGATTGTGTGTTTTGTGTATATTACATTGTCTATTTCCTTGTTTGGCCTAATTACTTTCCACAATTAAACGTATGCATATCAGTCCCACACACCAACACTGCCACCCACATTAGGAAAAAGAGTTAAAGAATATTGACGTTTTTTTTTTCTGACCTATCAGTCAAATTGAGTACTGAGTACTGTAGTAAACGTCTTAAAGACGACTTATGCTATATCAGTGTGCACTAATCGGGGTACTAATTTAGACGCAGCGCATCCGCATCGCGCACTTTGCTTAAAAGTCTATGGTGCGCGTAAAGCACCAGAATGTTACGCTCTCTTCAGTGGTCATAATCACAACGAGTATTGAATGCTGTGGTGTATTTTACACCTGGCTTTCTGTCATTTTCTCAAAAGAATAGGACTAGATAATTGATTTCACCTGTACGTGTTTCATTGCACTTCGCTACAGGCTTACCTTGTGTATTGTCCCTGTGTATTTGAAGCCTAGGGGAAGCCTTTGGTTTAAACGTTGTATTAGCCTATTCAATTTATGTGAAAAATCGAAGGTATTTAGTTTTCAAAACACAAAGAAATGAAAAAAAAACCAAAAAAAAAAAAACGAGTCCATTAGGCTATTATGAAACCTAACAAGGCAACAATCTAAGAACTTCAGTTGTATTGATTGCGTAGAAATGAAGAAAACTGTTGTTATTCTCATTGTTGTTACGGCAACGCATTAACGGAGTGTGTGAGTTGTTAAAATGTGGAGGTGAAGAGATTTCTCAAGCGCTAAATGATAGATTAATGCGATTTTCACTCATCAAAATGCAACATTAAACAGACGAATAGAGTCCAACAATCAAGTTTCTAAATCAATGATATAGCCTGACGTGTATAGATAACATGAACTTAAAACGAAAGATGACAGAAGAAAGAAGAGCAACAAAACGGGATATTATAAATAGCTCGGGAGAAAAAAAGTATGAGGATAATAGAGAAGAGAAGGGTGAGGGTGTAGGACTTGACAAATGAAGCGATGTACGGGGCGGGGGAAAGTGAGGAGGCAAGGTGAAATTTTAGGGGGTGAATATGCTAGGGTAGCCCGAGGTGGGCGTGGTCGGGCGTCCTCCCTTCAAAATATCTCGAAAATGGTCCTGAGGGCGAAGGCCCGGAAAAATATGACAATTAGGGGTTTCAGAGGTTTATTTAATCGATTTTTAGGAGGATTGTTTACTAGTATGTAGTAGAAAATGCATATAATTTTTTCTCCGCAATGGTTGTTCTTATTTGGGGGTGGGGAGGAAACTGGGGTTGGGGAATGGGGGTAGACAATTTTCTGAGGCTAGAAATTCCCCCGTTCCCCTGTAGCGCCGCCACTGCTTACATTTGTCTCTCTTCACCCAAGTGTATATAAATGAGCACCTGGTGGGATGGTGTCAATTGAACGTATGGGTTGTGCGCGTAAAGCAGCCATGACTAGGGATACTCCCGGCCCAGAGAGCAGATATAACAGGAGGGTAGAAATGTAACAGATTAAGTAGGGAATGATAACAAGCAGCGTATGGAGGTTGGATTGGGGTGGGGTGGAAGGAGGTCTCTGCAGCTGAAAAGTAAAACCCATGGGGAAATAACTTTCTATGTACTCCAAATAGGAGTATAATGTCTGCCATCATAAGGTCTGCGGCTTACAAATAAAATCTGATTATGGAGGAATAAGTTATACCTTAACAATGCTCTCATTACTTTAGAATCGGTCAGATTTAATCTAAATTAGGCCTAATCTAAAAAGAGCAGATGATTCTTTGTCGTTCGAATCGTATTTAGACTTAAATTGATGGTTTTGCGGTCAGATAGACTTGATAAAAAGCTGGCGTTTACTATAAACATTTTTGTAGATCATATAATAACATTAATTCGTAGCCTGCGTGGTTTAGCCGTGCATTCTTTATTTCAAATATATTTGATGCCGACGACACAATGACGATTCATTGAATATTTGATTTCAATTGAATGATGAATTTTAGGCCTATTTGGATTTGATCGAAAAGATTCTCGTAAATTTCGGTCCAAAACAAACTCGCGTGGCTGAAGACTTAAACGCCGTGGGCATGATAGCATTCTTCTAACCAATGACCTATTTCAGACACTTCTCGCGTGAGAAATATCAATCATAGTGCCTAAGGGTACAAAATTCCCACCGTGCCGACCTAACGCGTGCCCGATGCCTCTTTGGAGAAAAACAAAAGCTGAGTTTCTATGGCGTTAAGTTCTGTCATGCGCAGAGAAATCTCGGCGTCAGTGCAGTGCGCGAGTTTGATCAACACAAAAATGAAGCAGCCAGTACGATACAGTTACAGCCAAGTTCAGTTATGCTGCGCTAGAATAGGAAAGACGTTAATTTTCTTATCCGGGGAAAATTAGATTTGTTGAGAATGGGACTGCGTTAGATCGACATTTAGTCACTGCGCTGAGCACATTGGTCTGTAATTCAGTGATTCATTGTGGAATCAGTTTGAACAAGAACACTTGCAATTCTGTACATCTTCCAGATTATTGGTTTGAGTGGTCGGTGTAGAGTTGCGATTGGATATATTATCGTTCGGTTAAACGTGTCTGTAAGTTATCCAAAAAATAATTTTGCTTATTAGGATTTTTTTTTAGGCCTGGATAATTTCTTTCTTTTTTAGTTATTGAAATTATAAGTAATGCTCTTTCGTCGAAGGTTTAAAGGTAGCCTACGTGTTTGTGATATTAATTAGGCTACATTCGATCATGCGATTGATAATATATTTGGCTTAGGCTAGCCAAAGAATGCATAATGTTGTTTTACGTAACCGTATAATTGAATATTAAACTTGGTACGTGATGGAACGCCTCGTTGGCGTCCCATAGTATCGAAATTGGGGTCCCCCTGTAGTTCATCCGTCAATCATTTAATGAAAACTTTGTTGTCTCGAAAAATAGAGGTTTAGATAGTCAGTCAGTATAACCACGGTTTCATCATGATCGATGTAAGTTTGTGCTAAATATTGCAGTGCCAGTTTAGTTATTAAAGTTTTGTGAGACTGTCCGTCGTTGTAGGTCTAAAATATAGCCTTGTTAGTGTTACTTTACAGTACTGTACCAAACTCCTTCGTGATTACACCACCTGTGTAAGTAGCCTACGCAGTAGGTTCTGCTGTCTTTTGCTTAGCCGACTGCCCCAGGCTAACTAGCCTAGGTATGGTCCCCCACCCCCATACGATTTAATATTTAAATATAAATAGAATGCAGATTTTTAAATTATATGAAAGTAATCGAAACATTAATTTGATTGCGATTAATCGTGGTGGTTCTATTTATTATGAATATTCAATGGGAGAATGTAAAACGGTCCTAAAAACTGGGCTTTTCAAACAGACCGACATATTTTCAGTGGCGAGCTGAAGGATCCGTTTAAGTGGGAGCCCTTGTGGTCCAGGGCATAATCCCCAGACAACATCTCCCTCCCCCAACACCACTGATGTTGCTACCCATACAAATATGTCAGCTGGAGCGGATGCAGGATTTTGGCAGATGAGGGTGCGTGAGAGTCCAACCATGTTGGGGCTGAGGTGGGAAAATTTTGAGAATATTGCCCTCCGTACCTTAAAAGTCTTACCTGTAGGCCTAATTCATATCAATAATCAACAACAATTATTTTTCTTAATACAATTTGGGGGGGGGGGGATGCGATCGCACCATTTGCATCTGCCCCATTTCAGCACATTAATGATTAATGACTAGGAATACATTAGTTGTAGTTTATTAAGCTAAATCGTTCAATTTTCAACAGGTATCGTTTAAACCCCTTTTCTATCTGAGCGAACCATTCTATCTCTCTTGATCTTCTTGTTTTTTAAGAGGTAATTGCTGCTTAGAAAGTGATTGATTTTTGGCATCTATTGTAATTTGTGCCAAAAATGAAAAATTGAATAAAAGTCTAACCAACAACAGAATACTCAGTAAGCATCTGGTATGAAACCTGATGGTATGCCTACCATATGATAATATTTTATAATAATAATTTGTTTTATTATTAATAATAATGCTTTAATAAGTGTATTAATAAAATTAAAATGTTTGAATATAATATTTGATCAAATAAATAGAATCAAAATAAAATCCAATTATTCTTTTTTTTTTTTTCAGGTTTGTGACTACTTCCCGAAATATGAACTTACAAATTCAACACATATGAGAAGAGGAAAACGCAGACATCATGGCGCTCTTTGCATCAAACATATTAATTGGGTTCATATGGACTTGCATTGTTGTTTCTATCGTCATCAATATTTTTTGTTTCGTGATTCGATTGCTGCAAAAGCGAGAATGCCGAATCACAAGTTTTTTCCTTCACAACCTGGCCGCTGCCAATACCTTAGTTTCTATATTTCTAATTCTCATAGCTGCTATGGACGCAAACTTTGCATTGAATACGCCACGGGAGACTCTTCATAGGTATCAATCCCTTTGCAATTTGACAGGATTCATAGGGACATTAGCATTCAATATGACTCTAACAATAATGATAACGATGTCCACGGACCTCCTCCTTCGCAAACTCTTCCCCAGGAAATTCCGTAGGACAAAGAATTATTTACCGTTTTATAGAATTTTATTTTTAGCGGAATGGGTAGCGGTCTGCGCCGTTTCTGCCATTCCATATCTGCCTGTGCAATATTTTCAACCTAATGTGCAACACTTTTGGGACACTCTTTGCTTGCCACTTCGACCTCCACAGGAATCGTTATGGATTTATACATTGGTGTTATTTTGTTACTCAGCGTTTATTGTGGTAACGATTTCATTAGAAATATTTCTGATAATCTGCCAACTACAGAGACAGAAAAACATGCTGATTATGGCAATACCAATGGAGGCACGAGTAATCAGAAGAGAAATTATATTTGCGAAGCGTTTTTGTTTCATCATTTTATCAACAACTGTTTGCTGGATTCCCGTGTTAGTTGTTGGATTTAATGCGTATGCGGGCTCGTCTATAAGTAAAGGGTTGATCCAATGGATTTTTGGATTAGTGTTACCCTTTGAGTCTATTCTTAATCCGCTGCTTTATCTCGCAACTCTCGGAGCAGAGCAAGGACGAGTTGGACTGTTTCTACATTCTTGCAAACAAAAAGGTATTAACTGATAATTTTTATGATTTTTATCTTTGTTTTATATTCATTAACATTTATATGACAATTGAATTTTAATTTATGTTAATTTCATTTAATTATGATACAATGTAACCAAATATTATATAATAATTGAACTTCAATGCTTAAAAAAATATAAATGCTCAACTTTTAATAAAAATAATAATTATGAGGCTAATTTATTTAACATGGAAAGGTTTGTTTATTTTTTTCAAATCTTATAGAAATTATAAAATTTTCGAAGTTTTTTGGAAAAAAAGCCATGCAGTGTAAACATATAAGATACAAATTGATAATAAATGTAACTTTATATACAGCTAAACAAACTTTGTTCGGATTACAGAGTTATTACTCCTAAGGATTACAGAAAAATCGTAAAAAATAAATGAATTACTATAAGTTAAGAAAGGTTGTGTGATAATCCAGGGGTTTATTCATTAAGAAGGAAGTTAATACATACACTTGACCTGTTACTATACGAACTATTCATTGTAAGTAAACAATGCAACACAATGCTAGATTTTATGTTTGTTTACATCATACGTACTGTAAAAATCACAGTATTGTGGTTTTCTACGTTGGTTACCTTGAAAGGGTCCCACCCTCCGGCTTAAAACTTTCATTGACAAGTGTGTTTTTTGACGGCAACTTTGATAATTTTCCCTCTTTTTTTGCGTATTGAATTACAATATGTTGTTGCTTTCAATAAAGCAAGAATTTTTTATATTGTATCACTCGGTTCTTAATTTTCAAAGTTTTGTTTTCAACAATTTTATCTACAGTATTGGTGTCTTATTACATTTGTCAAATTAATAGAGATTGTTTGTAAAAACTGTTAATCACTGCAGCGGTTTGATACTGTTAAATTGATTCAAGGTTATGGTGAATCCAGATTTCAAAGAGTTAATATCCAGGTACCAATTAATTCACTTGATTAGTTGAAAGACCTCCATAATACGCTTTCATTAAGAGATAAAATGTTCATTTTTTGCAATACTAGTCTTATATGCCTAATATAGTTAAATCAATGTCAAGTTCATAATATTGCCAAATGAATAATGTTATTAAATTTATCCTCTATTATTTCAAATTCCTATCATGTTTTGAAAAAAGTTTGTTTCAACAAAATATTACAATAATTATCTATATCTTAATTATCTTCCATTTTATATTTTATAATCAATCTATGAATAATAAATTGAAAAATCAGAGTGGTGGGAACTGTAGTAACAGTTAAATGTGTGACGTTTATTGACAGGATTATGACAGCTAAATTTGATAACATCTTAAGTAGTTGACCAGTTTCTTTAGTAACTGGTCAAGTACTATTGTGTCCAAATTAATCAGTCGACTCTGTTACTGTGACCAATTGGAATGATTTTACTAGAACAGGAAATCAGATTAGTCAGGCAAAGGTGTAGACAAACACGTTTAGCTCCAATATTGGAATTTTTAAGTGTTCTACTTGTAAAGTCCTTTTAACTAACCTAATTCTTTTTTAAGCAGTTTACGAGTGATTAACAGGGGATACAATTAAAAGTTAGGTAACTTGTTGGACAAGTTTTTGGTTAAAAATCAGATCAACATTCCATAAAAGGTGATTTATTGTAAAGGTACTCAACTAATTTGAGCATAAAATTAATTCTATAAAAGTGTTGACCATAAAGTTAATTCTATTACAGTTTTACTTGAAAATTTACAACCTGGCCTTGGTTGTTTTTCTTAATAACTCCATCAGTTTATACAGGTATATGCAAAACATGATATTTATCTGCCCAAGATGTAAACAAAAAAATATAAATCACCCTCTACCCATTGGGTTTGAGTCCTATGGAAGGTTGTATTTTCAAAAATTAATATTCACTCAATGCATTATCTTGCCTGAAGATTTTGGTTCAATTTCAGTATCGTGTGCCTTCATCAATAAATTCTTAATAATAATTTTTATACAGATATGTATTGAATATTTACAATGATGTAATATGAATAATGTTAGTATTACTTGCATATTGCCATACAAGTTCTATTTATAGCAATTTAATCAAGCCTTCAGTATCTAGCTAGCTTGCATTTAGGTCAATAAATCTCTTGTATAAGTTTAAGTTCTGTTAATTGATTTCGTGAGCAGGAGAATCCATCATCCTCCTCACTTACACAAAGGCGGATGATAGAATCCTATTATTTATCCGTTGATCAATGAAGCAAGGGAAACAAAATAAGGGGGGAAACAGCAATCTCTTTAACATGACTTAAAGTTTCACCTGTCTTCTTGAGTTTGCTTAGTTGTATTTAAATTGTAATCGGTTCTTTACCTTTCGGCTAAGAAGTCATCCTTTTTTTTTATTGAGAGTGCAAAACAAATGCAGGATTAAAGTGTGTGTATGAAACAAATAAAATGATTATATCCAAATGACATCACTATTAGTGTACATTTTTAACGGGAGATGTGGGAGTCACAGGAAAGATGTGATGATGAAAATGAATGAAAAAAATTTAGTAAATAGAATTATTTCACATTAATATTATTTTATTAATACAATACATTAGATTGGTTTTTTTTTTAAAGGCTCTTCCAAAAGATGATCACCAAACTTGCATTATTGCTTTGAATCTTTTATTCTTGTACTTTTCTTCTAGTATCTGGAAGTGGGAACACACTAAAAATTAAACTGCGGCAGCTGACAGGGTCAGTGAGTATGACGAGGGACATGTACATCTACCGAAGCTCCGAAGGAGAAGCGGAGAACGGACAAATTGAGAGTCTGCAGAGGTCAAGTAAATCCCCGCCTCCGACAGATGTCAAATGGCTCGAGACGCTTCATATGGCCGGTCACGAGAAAAGCAAGCCAGTGAGTTTGGTCACATCATTTTTTTTTATTCTTACAGTACAGGTTATATCAAGCTGCAGATTTATTTGGAAAATCAAAAAAAAAAATGTGGAAAACTATAACATACAAGTGTGCCATTTCTAGCCATCTGACACTAACAGCAAAGACTTCTGGTTTATAAGTCCTTGCTAGAGGTGCCATACCCATTTGTACCTCACTCTCAACCATGGTGGGGTGAGATTGTCTGGTCCCACTATCCATTCCCACTCTGTGTCCCACTGTTTTAAATTCCTGTATCTGTCACTGATAACCACATATGATATTGAGTTAACACATATTCTCCAATCCAAATGCAAAACTAAATTGCTATGAATTTTGATTAAAATTCTATGTACTCTGTACATTAAATTATTGTTCATAAAGAAAATTTGATTAAACTTTACTGAGATTTTCCATATTTGGACAAAACTTTTATCTTCTAAATCTGATCAGATCTTCAGGTTAAGAAGATTAATTAAATAATTGAGTTTCATACCTTATTAAGTATTTCCTTTGAATTAAAAGTAAAAAATGGAAGAAAAAATAATGAATCATCATTACATCCTGGGTTGAATTTGAAATTTTAAAGCCAAGAGAGGAATGACTGTTCCAAAAAGGTTAACGAATTTCATCATTTATGTTGCCGATTGCTAACTCTCAAAGTAATTTTTTAAAAGGCTTTTTATACTTTAACATGATTTTGCAGTTAATTCAGAAAGTACAAGCCCGATTCCTTTGATATTTTATGCACTTTATATAACCAGAAAATTGACACTTCCTATGCACATATCAGCAAAATCTTGAAACCACTTTTAAGTTCCCAAAAATAATGTTTTTTTTCTTCTGATTTTTTTTGTACTTTTGAAAGCGAAAGGTTGTTTAAGAACTTTTTAGTAATATTTTATATTAGTAAATGTTACAAGCATTTAATAATAGAATCACTTACCTAATTTGAAACACTATTAAAATTAAAATTCCACCAAAAATTATTAAAGTCAGATCTTTCAAAAATTTTATTGAAAATGAATTTATAAATGACCTCAAAAAAACTAACTGGACACAAATTAAACTTTACTCTGATGTTGAAAGTGCTTGGTCTATTTGGAAACATTTATTTAGCACCATTTGTGACACCCATGCACCTCTTAAAAAAAAAAGAGTAAAGGGTAGCCTTCCAAAGTGGATAACAAGTGATTTTTTAAGACTTACTAAAGACCGAGATCATTATTATAAAAAAGCCCACAAATCAAATAACTCTAATGATTGGGAACAAGCTAAACATTTAAGAAATAAAGTAAATAATCTCAATAAATACTTAAAACAAAAATACTGTTCTTCAGCTATTAATAATAATACTAATAATCCTAAAAAGATTTGGAAGACCATTCGTGGACTAATTCCTCAAAATAAACATAATATTGAAAAAAATTATAAAAACGGAGAATTTTCTAAGAATGATCATGAAACAGCAAATGAATTCAACAAGTTTTTTGCATCCATAGCGACACAGTTTTGTGATAATCCGCCCTTCTTTTTTGCTAACAATAATAATAACAGTAATATTCCTAATTCCCATAATAAAAATTTCACTTTTGACCTAATTGAACCTGTATTTATCTTAGATGAAATTTTAAAATTTTCCAACAATAAAGCTACTGGTCTAGATGGTTTAGATACAAAATTGTTGAAGTTCGCTGCCCCTTTAATATGTGATTCACTGGCATATATTTTAACCTATCTTTCTTTACCTCCACATTCCCTTTGGAATGGAAACAGGCAAAGGTTACACCCATCTGCAAAGAAGGGGATCGTGCTGATACAAACAATTATCGACCTATTTCAGTATTGCCGTTAATCAGTAAAATCATTGAAAGAGCTGTTTATGAACAGTTGTATGGTTATCTTACGACTAATAACTTTTTAAACAATGCTCAATCAGGTTTTCGTAAAAACCATTCTACTGCTGCAACACTTATTGATGTTTCCGATTACATTTTAGATAATATTAATGAAGGTAGAGTGACTGCTGCTATATTTGTTGACTTAAAAAAGGCATTTGACACGGTGAATCACCAACTACTCATTAACAAGTTGCACCAATTTGGTCTTGATTCTATGTCTTTAAATTGGTTTAAATCATATTTATCTTGTAGATCACAAATAGTCCAAATCAACTCGACACGCTCAGATGCTATGGACATTGATATTGGAATACCCCAGGGTTTAATACTAGGACCTTTACTTTTCAATATCTATGTGAACTCCCTCCCTGATATAATTAAAGGTAAATGCGTAATGTATGCAGATGACACAAAAATTCTCTGCAGCTCCTCTAATCCCACTGAACTTCAAGCAAACCTTAATTATATTAGTCAGTGGTTCAATAAAAATAAATTGACTTTAAATACACAAAAAACTAAATTTATGATATTTGGAACACCCCATGTGCTTCCTAAATTTTCTAATATTTCTCTTATCCATGGGAATATTAACATTGAAAAAGTAGATTGTTCTAAATATCTTGGCATGTACTTTGATTCCAATTTAACTTGGGCTACTCATATCAAAAATATTTCTTCAAAAGTTTCTAAAAGAATTGGTGTCATTCGCCGTGTCAAACAGTTCCTACCTTTCAACACAACTAAAATGTTAGCAAATGCACTTGTAATGCCTTTATTTGATTATTGCAGTTGCATTTGGTCTAACACTACAACTAATCTTTTAAATGAGCTCCAAATTCTCCAGAATAGGTTAGGAAGAATTATTCTTTCAGTCGACATTAAAACACCCATCAAGGATATAATGGATGATTTAGGATGGAATAGGTTAAATGATAGGTGGAAAGAACACCTATTATTACTCACTTTTAAGTGCCTGAAAGGAATTGCCCCATCCTACCTATGTAACAAATTCATTTTTAATCAAAATAGCCACTCTCAGTGCACTAGGAATAAATCTAACAATACCTTGATGGAGATAAAATGGAAACTCACTCAAGGCAAGAGAACATTCTTATACCGTGCAACTAAGGCTTGGAACAAACTTCCAAACCAAATTAAAATAGAATTAAATGATCTCCAACTTAAAAATTTCAAAACTTTGATCAAAACAGAAAACTAATTATATCTTTCTGACCACCCTCTGTTCCTTGCCTTCTTTTTAATTCATTTGAATTGGTTCTTTTTTATTTTAGTTATTAAGTTTCTGTATATTTTTTTTATGTTTGTTTTTGTTCTACTTTTTTGTTCATGTGATCCACTAGTGAGATCAGTGCTGCATCACTGAAAGTGTTATCACGTTAAAGGCAGAATAAATAAATAAATAAATAAATGGAGGAGACTATTTAACTGTGTGTGATTGCTCTAGCTTCATTTGGTATTAAGTTTTTTAGGGGAACTTCTTATCTTAATGATTGATTGAGCTACGTATTTGAATTTTTCCAAGGGAATACGCAGATAATCAGAAACATGCAGTTAGTATAGATTCCCATCTAATATCATAGAAAATAATATTTTAACAAGTGTATGATACTACATTTTTTTAAATGAAAAATAATAAATATGCTAGTTGAAGAATTATCAATTCAGTAATAACAAATCTTCATATGACGAACTCCTTAGCCTATGTTTAGAGTAGTTTTTTGTATACAGTATGATATTCTTTTTTTCTTTTAATCCAGTTGAAAATAAGATTTTTAATTTTTGTTGAAAAAATGTGTGACTGTTCCTTTAATTCAGTGTGAGTTGTGAACTTTTTTGCTTTTTTGAAATAAAAATGTGGCTACTCACATAATTTAATTTAAAATATGAACTAGGTTACAAATTTTAAAGGGAAGAAAGGAAGTGAATAAGGGAATAGAAATCAAAATTTGTTAATCAAGCAGTTTATTCATCCACTATAGACGCCCTTCAAAATCCTTAAATTTCTAAATAAACTACTTGAAAAAAATATTTGTTGGAAAGTGTCATTCTCCCTTCTACTCGTCCGCCCATTTTTTCTGATAATAAATAATGAGTGTCTTGAAGAAATGTGCGGATCATTAGTGTACAGTATAAGCGGATTCAATGGTGGGGCCCAGCTGTCTTCCCCTCCTCCCTCCCATTCCTTAAAATTTTTAAAAATTTAAAAACAAATGGGGAAAGCGAAAATTAGAGATCATTAAAATTTTGAGAGTGCCATTTTCAGCCATCTAGATGTGCGTGCTATAGACATACTGTAATATGTGGCAAAGACAAGCCAAACCAGTCACTCGTCGCAAATTGTGTTTCAAAGAAAATAGCAAAAACATGCTAGAATGTATAATTTTTTTAAAATCTATTTTATTTCACTAAACTAAGGTTTATGTATCTATACATCATGCTTTGCTGTTATTTTTCCCAATTTCAATGTTAAAACTACACTTTTTAATGATTTTATGATAGTTTCTGCATGAAAAATGCCTGAAATCATAAACTTTGAAGGCTGATTTCTCATATATTGTTCTTCAAACAGCTGTACGCTTAAATGCTTGTAACTTCAGAATTAAATGTCGGATTTGAACAATTTTTTTACCATTTTATAGCTCTTTTTTTACTCTTTAAAATCACGACGAGTGACTGGTTTGGCTTGTCTTTGCCACATATTCCAATATCTCATCCCCAGCCATGGTGTGGCTGAGGTGGTCTGAACCTCTTTCTGTCAAATTCTCTTTCAAGGCCCCCTCTATTTCATATTCCTGGATCCACAACTTCAGTTATTCTGCTGACCAATGAAAAATATGAAATTAGAGTTAGTATCCAAGTTCCAAAAAAGTATGGAATGATTCATGTTTCTGTCAAAGAGATCATATACCATTAAATTTTTTAACTTGACAGATAAAACCGAAAGTATATTTCATTGGGACGTTATTAATAGTTAAATGGACATTACAACATGACAAAAACCACACGATTCTAGTTGTCTTGAAATTGTCAATATCTGTCATTCTAACTTGGTTGGCATTTATTCAGATGGTGAACTTATTATAAATTTATAATATAACAATGGACAAGTTTGCCTCACATTTTCTGTTTGTCATTTCTTGGCCATGGAATACATGTATATATTTAAAGCATGAAATTGACATAGGGCATATCGAGGAATCCAAGAATAACATTTTACAATACTATAAAGTTTTACTAAATTCATAAATTCATCACTCAGAATCTGCATTTAATGAAGTGTTAATAATTATTCACTTTACAGTAGTAAACTTCTAAATGAATCTAACTTGTTAATTTTTTATAATATACACTGTATGATTTATTTGTACTGTATGTATGTCTTGACCTTCGACATAGATATGGGCACTTGAAACTATATGGTGGCGTATAAGAGACAGATACTACATTTTTTTTAATGAAAAATA
>NW_022752912.1:204637-234899 GCF_011630105.1 Anneissia japonica
CAGCATTCTCTGTGTAGCCATGATCATTGTGAAATTTACTGTAAGACTTTAAACAGAGAGGAAGTTTTTCCTGCATTCCCACGGGATAATTATGCCCGTATTACGAATTACGAAAGTATCCTAATGACATCGGGATGGCAGGTGTATAATTTAAAGTGATAACTAACAGTTTGGTAAACAGGTGTGCTAATTAGGAATTTAATTACCTCTTATTTAAACGGAATCAGTTGTCGGGAAATTATACATTACTTAGGAACGGAAATCGTTTTTGTTTTTTATGAAATATTAATTTATTGTTCAGTGCTAACCTGCTAATGTTGTAATGTTCGCTTTTTAAAAAATACCTTTTTAAGAAAGCGGGAAAACATTAAAATACACACATGATTATGTGAAGCACTTTTGGTCATGCCTGCTCAAATGTTGAATTCTGTTTACAACTTTCAATTTGTATAATAGAAAAAATATTCATAATCATTACTTATAGTGTTCCTGATGCAAAAAATATTTTAAAATAAGATATTATTTTTTGTAAATTTACAGTGAATTATAAAAATATTAATAATATTATAGTTTTAAATTTTTTGTTGCAGTTCATTTTAAAGTTTCATTTCCTTATGTATTGATTGCATCATTTTCCATTCATGTATTTTTCAAAGAACATACTATTTACTGTTTAAGATCAAAGTCATGCCTGAATGAGATTTTATGAGCGGATAATCAAAAGTAGTAAAAATGAAAGCATCCGCTAATAAGACCACCTAAAGTATTGAGAATAGACTGTGGTAATATAACCGGTGACGTGACGTTGTTATGACGTTACCTGCCTTACTACAGGATATACATGCAGACACGATCGCTATCTCGGAATTTACACACCGTGTCTGATTATCCAAAGGGTCACTCGGAGAGCACATAGGAAAGGGATGATTTCTGGTAAGCCATGCTCTATGGATCTTCACTTATCGCGATAACCCTCCTGCGACAATCGCATTCTGAAGGATGTTCCCTGTGCTGCTGCTTCAAATTCTCGATTTCTTATCAGCAATTTTCTCAAACATTTTTTGGCCATTTTCCAGCCAAAGTTTGAATGGTTGATACAAGGGGAAAAAAGCCAGCAAAATAATTAGAGTTACCGGTATTATACATTACCATTTTATTATTATACTGTATTATATGTTTAAAATATATATTGTAGTTGGTCACATTGATAACCTACTCAAATATTGCGATTAATTTATGCAGTTTATGTAGTGGTACAGTTGGACAGAAAATAGATTACCTTTTATTTGCATAAGGTGATGTCATCTAGTGTAATAATGTGAACATATTTACAAATTATAAAAAAAACAAAACAAATATAAACCAAGGCTAAAATGCATGTGATAAGAGAAATAGTTACTGCAAGTTTAAAGTCAGAGTCTGGAAGAAAACGTTTTTTTGTTGTACAACTGATTTTTCACGAAAACCATATTTGACGAGAAACTCGGGAGTGGTTAATGAGATACAGATTTTTTAATGTTTAAAAACTGGGGAGGGGGGAAATTGTTCCTTTTATACTACTGTAGCAATTTGTGCAAGATGAAAAGAAATATGTATATCATGATTTAAAGGAAGGATTGATTACTTGTTATAGGAAATTGCAGGGTTTTTAGAAAACTGTCAACAATTTGAAATGAAGAACCTAAAGTGAAAGGTGATTATTTCTTTTTTTTTTTTATAGAATTTACAACCGTGTTCTCTTTTTTTTCCCACAGATGTTTGGTAAGATAGAGTGGACATCGAGAAGTAACGCATTGCGCCGGGGTATGATAAAACTCTTCTCCAAATCACATTACAAGCGCTGGAAGAATGAGATAAGCACGCTGGAAAAGATCGCATTTGCAGGAGGGCATCCTAATGTATTAACGAAGTACTGGCATTCTGATAACCACAAAACAATTGTTATTGGCGGTCCACCAAGCACACAGTCGAGCATCTTGGCAGTAGAAAGGTAAATTGTTTATACTCTGACTGAACACTAATTAGTTTCGTTACTCATTATTGCATCACTTTAGTGGTACTAATTTACCTTCATCATCATCCGTCACATTTGTTTGTGGTTCTTTGTCAGATATTTCATCAGCACATGCTCTTTGTGTACTGGATACAGTACACCATGTATACATCGAGCATATTATAATATCACAATGCTTGCAGTTCGTAAGGGAATTGGTACAATGTAGGAACAATACTTGAAATCTTTATCTGTGTTAAGATATATAGGAAAAACATTAAATTATAACATTGAATGTTCATATAGGCCTAAAAGATTCCTTCCACTTTCAATTAGACAAAGGTTAATAAAACAATTCATCTTTTGCTAATTACGCTCGTCGCTGCCTTGAGATCTCCAAACATAAGATATATGTATATGATGGATGGTGACCCCGAAGAGTATTTGTGTCTTTATTTTTGCCTATCTTCCTATCCATGTCAGTTTTGTCATAAATAAATATACATAAAAATAAATAAATAAATAATTGATCTTATTTGCTAAATAAGAAAACAAAAACTTTTTTCCAGCCCTCATCTGACGATCTTTAAAAAAAAAAGAAGTTCACGAAACAAGGTATAAAAAAGTCTTGCCTGAAAGACACCGGTTAATAAAACAATTTAACTTTTGCTGTTTTGAAAATAAATAAGACTTTTTGTAATATTTATATCCATTTCTAAAAACTACTTTAGGTGCTTGAGATAATATAAATGCAGTAGACAGTGTGAAAAATAAGTTACCTAAACAACGACCACAATAAAAGATTGTCAAATAAATAATATAAATCCTAGACGCATTACAGAGAAACAAGGGAAAACTGTTATTAGAAAGAATATTAAAACAGTATTATTATTATTATTATTATGATTATTATTATTATTATTATTATTATTATTATGATTATTATTATTATTATTATTATTTATTTATTTTTTAATTAATTAATTAATTTTTTATTTATTTATTTTTTATTTTTTTTATTTGATCATATAGTATTACTATTGCATTTGTTAATTGATTGAATGCCATTTAAACTTGTTTTTATTTTCAATGAAAAGCAAATAATTTGGATGCCAAGTTAGCATATCAAATATTGGATGTTAGCTCACATACACTGCACAGTATCCTTCACTTGAAATGTTTCCAAATACATTACAGATCGTCCAGTTGTGTTTCTCAATTTTAATATAGATTAATAATTGGGATCAATTCTGCTTTAAACTCAAGTTCCCTCCTTGATTTAACCGAGGACTTTATCTGAGAAAGAAAATGCAAACAGAATTTTTGTTGGCAAACACTCTTTAAATTAATTACTTGGGATGGTGGGATGGAGTACAGATTAAATGCAAGCTATAATGAAAGTTGTTAACTTGTAGGAGTATTAATCTTATTTAATATAACAATATTGTGAGTATTACTAGCAACTTATAGTCATGCCTCTAAAACATAAGTCACTGAAACAGTTTAAAATAGTTCTCTTTAATGGTGAGGGAATGAAATATTTAAAAAATAAGCACAAGTATGTGGAATGCATTCAATTTTGGCTTTTCTCAGCATAATGCACAATATATAAAATATTGTCATCATAATATTATAATCAACACCATCATCATCAATCATTATCGTCATCATCATCATCATCATCATCATCATCTTATCATTGATATCAGCAACATCATTATCGGCATCATCTTATTATTGCTATCATCATCATATCGCATCATCATCATTATCATTGTCATCATCTCATCAATGTTTGTTGCCCAAGCAGCCACCGATCAAAAATCTAGGGTCTGCTTTCTATATTTTTTGCAAGAGTTCACAATGCTGAAAGTATGAAAATGACACTTTAAACATGCAACATAACCATGGATTTTAGCCTACTGTAGTGATTCCCATTTTACTAACCAATTTGACCTGTATTCATTATCATCGTCATCATCATTGTCATTACTAATATAATATGATGATTTTTATGTGCATGACCGACGTTTGCAAGCGCATTTTTAATGAAAGGAAATAATTTCACAAGGATGTGGTTTTTTTTATACAGAAAAATTAAAAAGTAAAATGTATGATCTGAAATCATAAAAGAAATTTGACTGCATTGAAGGCTTAAAATTGTCTGGAAAGTTCAATATTATTTTCAAATAAAATATATTTTATATTAATTCAGTAATAATATATAATTGAAATAAAATTGATATTTGTTTCATTTATCCTTTCTAAACACAATGTGTTTTCTCATAAAAAAAAAGAACTTAACTACGCCTCGTCATTTCCCTGTGTGTGCACCCACCCTTCTCCCCCACCCCCAACACATCGCAGGGGCAGATCCAGAAATGTCCGAAAGAGGCCACAAGGGGCCAATCGAGAGACAACAATATCCTAGGGGGTCCGGGTCCGGATTAGAACCCCCTAAATCCACCCCTGTGTACATTCCTCAGTAATTGTTTTACATGCTGCATCACCTTTATTTCATAGGAAGTGGAAATATAGGCCTACTGGTAATGTAGATATAGACCTGTTCTTTCATTTTACTCTATATGTTCACCTTCATTATGGAGAAATAGGCCTTGACAGTACCCACCTGGTCCCTCTATGTATATACCTGTCACTGATTATCTATAAAAACAATCATCTTACATCAGGCAAAACTGATTGGACAATCCAGCAACGATTGAACGTTGACGGACAAAGTTGAAAATCATTTCATTCACTACCCGAGGCAGTTTTGTTTCAAATTTGTGCACGGTTGGAATTCCGGCTAGTCTCGGAATGATTAAAACACCGTTGAGAGCAAATACTATTTGAAATGAGGAAATAAAAGATTGATTAATCATAAATGAATTTATGATCAAATTTGAATTAGACGTTAGTTTTGAGATGAGTTTATTTGATTGGTCGGCAATGGGTGGTATGTGATGTTGTTTGCGGTATTTGTGCTTAGATGATTTTACTCTGGTCTGGTATGTCGTGGTTCAACGCTCGTTCGTTCATTTTACCCAGGTGTTCAAATTTGATGATTAGTCAATAGTGATTGACAGCATTAACTTGCACCCGTGTAAGAATTGATAGAACACTTTATTTCTGAATTTTGCTGGCTCTTTGCTCCCTATTTTTGGTGATGCATTGTAAATTTCATACAAAAACTTCCCCATGATCTAGTCGGACTTTTTAAAACAGATTCAGTACATTTTTAGTTGGTGATTTTAAAGATTATATCAATAATAATAAGTAATATATAAGATCTAAATGAAAGCAAATATATGCTCTATAATCCTTTGTTTATTGTTATTGTTTGTAAGATCTTGTTTACATACCATGAAAGGCCAAATAAAAATATTGATTGATTAATTGATTGATTGATTGATTGCTTGACTGATTGAGTATCCATCATTTAGTGATATATCAGCATTCTTTCTTTTTCCAGATATCTATGTACACCAGTATTTGAGTTTGGAAATCTACGTAATTTGCTTGAAGAATATCAGGGTAAGCTGACGGATACAGACATTCATAAGATAACCAATCAGATTACAGATGGCCTCTGCTTCTTGCATATGAGGAATATCCTGCACAATAGAATTCAAGCAACAAACATCATGATTGGTGGAAGCTTAAAGGTAAATTGATCAACCATACCTATTTTTTAATGTTTAACAAACTATAGAGAAAAACTATTCAAAATATTTGTCATAATTATTACCATCTTCAGTCCTGGTAATCTACCTAATTATTATTATTATTACATATTTTCATCATAGTATTATAAACATTTATCTGTACAATCATCATCTACATCGTCATCCTATTCATCGTAATCATAGTATTGTCATCATCATCATCATCATCATCATCACTATCATGATCATAATCAGCATCAACTCGTCATCATCACCATCGTTATCACACCACCACCATCATTATCATGTCAGCATGTAATGTAATGTATTTAAATTTATATAGCGCTTTATACCAAAACGGTCTCAAAGCGATTGAGGTGTGAACTAGCCCCTGCAGTAACTTGCTTTTCCCCTAAGGGTCTCTTTGTGTCTGAGCTACCCAGTAAACCAGCTCCAGCTACTTTCATCTGTCCATCATCTATCTCCCTAACATTTCAAACAACTTACTACAGTATTATCACCATCCACACATTAGGAGAGCTGTGAAATTATAAATATAAACATTCAATTAAAAAAAAAAAATGAAATTTTGCTACAGTATTAATATTTTATTATCTCTAATTTAACTGCTGTCATTAATATTGTAAAATATATGACCTTTTTTGTTATAACCACAAAAATGTTTACCTGCCCAAAAAAACTGCCCCTTAGTGAGCTTGTTGGTGAAACTATATCCACAAGAATGGAAGTGCCTTAGGGAAAATAAAATATTGTGATTATATTTCGATACTTTTGTTTTCATTTGAATTTCTTGAGGCTCACATCACCTTCAATTAAGCTTAATAACCTTTTTTGAAAATATTTATTGTTCATATAATGAATTTTATTTTGTATGTTATTGGTTCTGGCATAAATTAAGAAGAAATTTAAGAACTCAGTGTATGTAATTTTCGGAATAGCTCAAAGGATTTTCAGAAACCATGGGGTCCAACGATAAAGTTTGAGATAAATCAGAGCGTATGAAATAATTTTATAAAAAGTGATGCAAGCCATCGTGATTCATTTTTCATATTTCAAACTTAATTTATTTTCAAGAAAAATCTAGAATAGAATCTGAATTCACTTATAAATACTTAGGTACCAATTATGTTGAGATTAAACAATCAACTTATATGCAGAGATTAACCAATCACAGTTTCAGAAAGGATTTACTTTGATGTTTTTGAGGTCTATTGTTTTGTAATATTGTAGTATGTAGTATTATATTGTAATCAAATGAGGCTTTACATGAATATAGTAGCTTCTTTGGAGTCTTTAGTTCATTGTAGACAGACATCGAGTCGAATAGAAACATAATCATGTTGTATATTATGTCTACCACTGATGCGTGAAATTAATATTTTTATACTCAAGAGATGCATGTAATTTATTGCCTACCCTACTGAGTAACATTAATGTTTTCATTCGTATACCTGGGTGAAAAATTATAATTTTTCAATTGTTCATTCAATTCAAATAAAGATTTTTCCATTTTACAATGTTTGAATGGAACAGAAAAAACCTTATTCTAATAAATTGATTAATTTCTCTTGTTCGCTACAAGACACAAGAACATAAGAATTCCACAGGAAAGTAATAATGGCAAAGCCAATAAAGAAACATAGCATATCTTGCAAATTATGAATTTCCCGATATATTAATAGAAACTATAAATATGAATATAGTCATTTTGTTCATTCATAATAATACATTAGTTTGCAACTCATTAGTTTTGAAAAAGCAATTATTATAGTTGTGAACCATGCAAGATAGAAATTAGTACACAAATTTTAGATTAATGCATGAAAAATTAGGTCTTGTAAAGGCTAGAATGCAATTTTTGTAGCTACTTTAATAATGAAAATTATTTGAAAGAATTGGAATTGGAAAATAACATTAGAGCAAAATTTGATGACATCAAAATTGACATATAATTATTGTAATTGTTAATAATTGGGCAATAATTATTATAGCCATTAACTGTCACCTTATAATGATCACACAAACTTTTAATTTATGAGTGCAGCGTTGGGTAATGAAGAGTGATTGAGATCTTCATCTAGTTTTGGTACCTAGTGATTTATATTATAAACTTTACTCTTTTGTCAATCATGAAAATTATAGATAAAAGGGTAAAATCAATACTATGAATTTCTGAAGTCAAAAAGTATAAAACAGTACATAAAAAAAAACTAATTTTGTTTAAAAAAGTGCCACTAAGAATTAATTTGCCCCGGAGAATTTGAGTCATGTGATAAAATCCAGTTCGATTGTGTGTCCTCGTTCTAATTGAGACGTATGTTGACTCATGCATTACGAGCTCGTACATGCAGCACGACCACAAATGTCTAGTCTTACTTTGAAAGCCCACAAAAGTTAGCATCAGCCCTAATTATCATAATGTTTTTCAAAAATGTCTGTAATGTTATACTAATCGGTTCTATATATAACTCATTACTAAGCACCTGTTAACTTTTAAATACATTTGTCTTGTTTTAAACAATAATACGGAATTTAATTGACAAGGTTCATGAGGGATTGTGGGTAGGCATGACACATCTGAGCAGTCAGTTTATGATTGATTGAAATTATTATAGT
Source organism: Anneissia japonica (assembly GCF_011630105.1). Classification (NCBI taxonomy): domain Eukaryota; kingdom Metazoa; phylum Echinodermata; class Crinoidea; order Comatulida; family Comatulidae; genus Anneissia; species Anneissia japonica. Next base: position 212,933 of record NW_022752912.1, read on the forward strand.
GGAAATGATTAAGGCTTTAGTTATAACTTGACAATATTGTGTTATAATCGAGGGATATTGAGAGACCTAAGAGGCATTGTATAGGGTTACTCTATAGACCCAGGGTAAAAACCTAAAAATAAATTGGATTTATACTTTATTATGAAGATAAATATTTTCAGATTCAATTTTATTTGTCCAATATGGAAATAGCTGTGAGTACTTTTTCGGGTCATTAAAAATTTTACTAAAAACATTTCAGCATGATTCTATTATATTTAAATACTTGTGGGTGTTGAGGTATTATTTTCCTTCATAATTTAATATTTTATTTTTCAAAAGCATACAACATATAAAACATAGTAAAAATAATGGAAAAATATTAAAATATTATGTATATTTCAACATTTTCATATTATGTAGAATATCTTTTTTGTGTGTTTTCAATATTTTTGTCGTGATGACCATCGTAATTGTCATCATATTTGCTGTTTTCGCCATCATGATTGTCATCATCGTTATCATCATCATCTAATATTTTCCACATTATCATGACCATTATCACCATCATCATCACTTATATCCTCATCATTATTGTAATCATCATCATCATTATTGCTGTCATCATCAACATCATCATCATTATCATCGTCGTCATTGTTATTGTCTTATTCTTGTGAATTGAAAAATGGTTACATTATTTGTGGGGACAGACACTAAACCAGTGGGTTTAAAGTTTGCATAGTCCTCCCTCTTAAGTTTTTAACTTGTCTTCTTGTGAATTATTGGCATTGTACTGTATTTATAATTTTTTTTATTTCTTTATACATCTGCGAAGCAATACAATTTTCTGTATTTTTACATGGCCAATTAAAATTTATTAATCTCCTTTCTAGATTTTCCAAGCAATGGTCCCTTCTATATTATAACTAAAACTTAGAATTCTGAAACTCCATTTTTGGAAATAGAAAATCTTTACAAATAATGTCAATTTATATTTTGACATTACCATTACTAAGAGGATTAAAAATACAAACCCACGCAAAATAGTGATCTTAATTCATACTTTAGATAAGCAGTCTACACGTTAAGCTCCATTTTTTTTACTACATCAAGTACGTAATTCCATCTTTAAAAATATGTTTTGCAATCTAGGCCTATGTCTATTTCAGGTCCAAAACCATGAGTTACATGTGACTAAACAGTTTCTGTTTTATTTTTGTTATGTAAAAAGTGAATCGAAGATTTTTCTGTCTGTATTCAGCCCATTAAGGTTTTTATATACTTACTATATTTTATTTATTCTTTAGTCATTCTACAGATGCCAATAGACAGATCCTCCATCAATATTGGACTCAGTATTTCAAATCTTTATTCTGTCATCTTTATAATTTATTCATATTTACATTGTTAATCAAATTTAAAAAAATTATGATACATTCTGACCAATCAGAATGTATGTTTCTTTAATCAGTGTCAAGGCATGGGTATATTCTTCTATTGCAAAGCCTTCTGGGGGCAGATGCAGGATTTGGCGGTACAGGTAATTAAAAGTCCACACTATGATGGTCAGGGCTAAGGTGAGAAAATTTCGAGAGTATGGACCTCTAAGTGCCTGGAAATTTTACTCTCATACTTTTAAAATCTTACCGGTACTATGTTCATAATGAAACAAATAATATATTAAAACAATACCATGCATACAGCAGTTATTTTTCTTAATACAATTTGGGGTTGTGGAGGGGATGAGGTGCAACCGCACCATCTACATTCCCTCAGCATCTGCCCATGGCCTTTTGGAAAAAAACAATAATAAATATTAATCTTTTGTTATTTTTAGTATTATTTTTACATTATTGCTATTAATATAATTACTGTTTTTGTCAATATATAAGAAATGCACAACAGGCAGTGAAAGTGAAATATGGTTTAAATTTCAAGAACATTAATTTATTCTACATTACGTCTGGGGAAAGTTTCTGAGCACCCTCTTAAAAATTATTGGAAATCAACAGGAAATTAGGCGATCGTGATTGAAGGGTTAAAAATCATTCAATTGGACATTTGCATCCGTGACTACCAACCCGCAAGTCTGTTGTTTATGTATTATTCCCAAAATGAGTCCATAGTCTGAAATTTCAATCCGACTTCCTTTGTGCATTAGAATGTTATTTTTGCCTATTTGCAGTGAATGTATTCTTTAGAGAATAGTTTTCAATTATATTATTTTAAATCCATACATATTTCCATACATATATTAAAGTGTCTCACATTCTCTTAATATCCAGTGTGAGATTCTTCACACTTCCTTGCACTGTTTTGTTTCCAACTGCAAATCTCATGCTATCGTTAACATTAAGTCTCATAAATACCATCTAGTCCAAGTGTCACATAGTTCAAGTGCCTAAATGGAGTACAACAAGTCTCACACTGTAATGCAGTACAAGTCTCATACTGCCTTTAGTACAAGTCTCACATTGCCATCCAGTAAAGTCAGATTTTATTTGGAATTGCTTTAAGATCAGCTGGACACATTCAATGGTACATCCCTATACATAAAAAAATATACATAAAACAGAGTGAAACAAATAATACAAACATTTACCAAAAAGTTTCACTGCCATCTAGTACAAATCTCATTGTCATACTGGATCTCATCTTGCACTGTGGTCCTGTAATAAGACTCTCATATTAATTCTGTCTAACTCACATCTGCTCACATCACCTAAAACTCTCACATTATTTTTCATCTATTGGAAGTTTCACAGACTTTCTTCCAATGTGATTCTAGTGCACTAAGATGTCACCTTACGCTCTAGAATTTTTTTTTAATCATTGGATATCTTGGGTTTTCAATTATTATTATTATCGAATGTCAATTTTTGAGTCATTTTTGTAAAGCTTTGCCCTAGGAACTCAAAATCATGTGCTGTCAAGACCGTAACAAGTGTATTAGGAACATCATAATCAAATCACATGGTGCCTTCTAAGCAACTGTGAAACAATATCCTCTTTGTATTTGGAGCGTTAATAATCAACAGTGATGTTTAATATTTTCAAGCGTTGTACGCAATTTACGAGTAATTATCAGAGATTCATTAGACCTGTAATTAAGGTTCGAGCTGGTTGATTATTGATTTTTTTACATAAAGGAGCTATGAAACAAGATATTCACAAGAAAATTAATAGTCTTAAGTAGGTGTAGTGTAAATACCTAAGTAGTTTGCCTTATACAAACTGCACCTAAATTAGTTAGCTGGATATTTTTTATGGTTTTATGGATTGATTGATTGATTGATTGATTAATAGTCAATCGATCAATTGATTAAGTCATATACTACTATATATCTAATTCTCTTAATTATATCCTTTTAAAGCTCATTGCTTTTACCTTCCATTTGTTCATTTTTATTTATTGAAATTTGTTCTCCATCCAAACCCGCTGTTTGTTGCAATTTCTAATTTCGTGCAAGCACCAAAAACAATCAAGAATCAGAATTTTTAACATTTTCTGGTGATTGTATGAATTTCTGCAAAATATCAATCACTTTAATCTAACTGAAAAGTATATCAAAATTATTTTTTGGAAGCTGTTTTCTCTAAAACAACCGGATATCCAATTAATTGCTGTGAAGCAGCCAATTCATATTCTTGACAGCAATTCGACCTCTGAAAGGTCATTGTTTGTCAAAAAACAAGGGCCTAAGACGACTTAAAAGCGGAGTTTCCTTCTTTCGTTCTGCCAGGTAAAATCAATTACTTTAGGCGACGTTTGTAGACTAACCAACACCTACCAACGTCCGCATGTCGCGCTAGCCTTATACTACTCTATGCCTAGACTAGCTAGGATGGTATAGGCCTAGCCTTGAAGGGACGAAGGTCCCAATGAAAAACAACGTCGCTCATTGATAGCTAACATTGTCTATTCAACATCACAATAATTCATTATTAGACCTATAGTTGTTTTTTGAATTGTACTCCACAAATCTCAGCCGATACCTCGCACAACTCGAGTAACGTCTCATATCTATTGTCGTGACGTCATAGCTCGCTGGCTCATACTTGCGATGTCTCGCACTTGTGATCAAATAACACGCTGGCTCGCACTTTGGCAACACTCTTTAGCAATCAATCAAAAATTACGACGTTGTTACCCAATGAGAAGTGTTCTAATAAAGACAATGGGTCGTGTCTCATATTATTTGTTTTATTTTTATTATTCATTATTTTCACTTGACTAGCATAAATAATTTTGTTCGAAGAACATTTATATGCAGTTGTACTTCGCAGCACTTCACTTGCAATTTGCAATTTCTAGTTAAAATATTCATAACTTCACCAATACTAACAAATTTCCTTCAAATAAACACTGAAGAATTCATGAATCTAATAAATACCAAAAACTCTATTTTGGCCAGAGCCAGTCACAAAATGTTAAAGCCAGCTCTTTATAGGTATGGGAAGATGAGTTATTTTGACATCAAAATGAGTTTAATTAGTTTATTGTGTATAGTAAAGCAGTCTATCTTTATCATCCCAACACTCCTCCTTCCTATGTTTTATCATTAGCACGAGTCCACCAAGAAATTTAGAGGTTTGTTTCTGATTTAATTATGTCGAAAGCCACTCAGGACTTCAATTGTGTTAATCTAGAGTGTAATCATGGAGGTATAAAAAATATATACCTCCATGTTGTAATATACAGTAAATAAGCCTGCCGTAGATTTTGACTAACTCAACTTTTAGGTAACCTAAGGTTATGATCTAGATCCAAAATCTGTTTATCCCCTAAAAAGTTACATTCACTCATTCATCAGCGATGAAAGAAATAGTAGATTGAATTTAATCACTCCACCGTGATTAAATTGTGCTTTACAACAAAGAACGCAAAGAGTAAATAACAGAGTATTTGATTGGACGCGTAACTAATCTAAAATCTGATTACTTAAGGGGACTTGTCATGCGTACTGCTAAGTAAGCTGAAGAACTGATGCGTGAGAGTGTCAATGTAATCGCATCTGTTATGAAATTAGTCCGTCAATAAGAACAAGTGCTTGTTGTTGGCTGAAGCTTTAAGATTTCTTCAAGATATATTTGTTGATCGAATCAGAAAGGCTGATTGGTATGAAGAAATCTGAAACTTCTATTGTTCTTGTCAGCACTACCATAGTCGTCGGAAGCTTTGCTTTATTTATCTGTTTAATTAGGAATAAAATTTTAGCTACAGTATTATTTTCTTTCATGCATATTCAAACTTTTAATAATATATCATATAAATTATTTATTTAATTTGTTGTTGATTTTAATTTTGTCATATAATTTCAAAAGTTATCTAAAATTAAATCTATTCCCTACTTCAATACATTGGCTACATCAAATGGATTTAGGAGTGGACTATTTTAATTAACGCTATTAACGAGATTTAGTTTGAAAGCTGTCAACTTCCGAAGCTGCAGTCAAATATGATAATTGCACTTTCCTGATTGTGATAAGAAATTAATAAAAATACTTACATCAAATCAACACAACTTTACTACTAACCCTGTAAATTTCAAGCCAGGGAAGACCCAGGTTAATTAACCCAGGGTTGCCCTCTAGTACATTAGTGGGCTTTCAATTTCCCTGACTACATAACCTTAGAATCGATTCACTCACTCGTTTAATACCATTCTACATTCTCTACACAATTAGATTCGGCCAAACTGCATCCTAAAATAAAAGCGACAAGAGATCAATGTTTGCACATGCTCAGATGACTTCTTAGTGCAGTCAAAACTCTCTAATATATGCAGTGGAGGCGCCAGGGAGGGCTCAGGGGAGCCATTGCCAAGTAAATTGCTCACTTACTGTCCTATAATTTTTTTTATTTCTTTATTCTTTTATGTACAAGAAGTGATATGATTTATAGACAGATTGCAATTTGATGGTGGTTTGAACCTATGTCGTAATCCTCCACGGAATAACTGGAAATGGGGATCACAACTAATTCAGGTTTTACCCACTTTGCCTGTCACAATTGAATTTGCCCTTGTCTAACCAGGTGATAAAGTTTAATACCTAGCCAAAAGGGGTAACAGTTGGCTTCTGCAAGGATTAAAGAAATCATCAGTTTCTTAGTCATACATATTTTGTGTGTTTTTTTTAAAACTGTACATAAAGGCCTATGGTACTGTATTCCAACAGCTGTCAGAAAATTGTACAGTATGAGATAGAGTAAGATATGGTAATTGGATTGGCGGTTAAAAAGTTGCCGAAGTCATGAAATCTTTTTCATACAACATAAACTTTTTTTCCTCTGATTAATTAAATAATTGATTGATTGATGGATTTTTCATTCACTGACATGTACGGTATATCTTCATTCCAAATTTTCATTTTATGTAGGATGTGCATTTGATAGAAATAATTCTCAATTGAGAATTAAATATGTACAGTAGAAGATGGTTAATATTAATTTTGTAGGTATACCAGTTCTTCATCTAAAAGAATTTTGAAATACCCATTATGCTTAATCTATGTGTGATCATAAATTTATCACTCATTCATCAAAAAACCACTTAGAATTATTATCAAATATAAATTTTTTTTTTTTCAAACATAACAGGATTATAACAAATCAGGTGGTTGTTAAAGCCTGTTTTTTTATATGGTCCTGTTCAAAATTATACTAGGGTTACAAATATTATACGTCATATTTCCAATATTTTAAATGCGCACTAAATATTTATATTTATCTTAATTTATATAAGAAAACTGGAAAGATCAAAACATAAGAGTGATAAAATCAGAAATATGATTTAAGAATAAAATAATAATAGTTTATATAATATTAATTTATGATTGGTTTTTAATAGAAACTATGATGGATAATACTGGACATGCACAAAATGATCCTGCTTCGAACAGAACCATTGACTCAAAATGTGTTGTATGAGGATCTAGTGGCTTAATTTTTATTCTACAGCATACCCTCCTCCGACTTGGGGCTTCCCCCTCTGTTTGTGCTGCCCGCCAAAATCCACTCGCACACATTTATCAGTCACCCATTCAAATTTTCCAATGATAGTGACTATGTAGTACAAAGAGTAAAGTGTTATGTACTCAACTGAATTACTAAAGCAAATGCTAATACTTTGATGTCAATTTTTGATTGGTTTTTTTATAAGCATTATTGTACTATACATCAATTCTGATTTATTTTTATCAATTTAATTAACTCTAGTTTCATATTTCTGAGTCTGAATATAAATTATGTTTCAAATTGTCCTCAGATATTGTTGATAATATCATTGTCATGCCATAAATGACATAATAAAAGCGATACTATCATTTCTTATATGGAATTCATTAGAAGTGGCTCATATCCTGCAAGCCAATATCCAATCAAATTTGCTGTGATGCAACACGTTTACACTGTCTGGAAATTTTCAGTTTAGACCAAAAAATATTGAAGATCAAGGTCCTGTTTTTTTGCAAGAAAGGGGAACCCAAAATACTATATTGTGATTTATAAGTAATGATGACAATAATACATGACAACAATGTATTGTAATTGTACCTTATTTTAGTAATGACCGATGGGTCTAAAGAGAAAAAAAAATGTAACTTCCAATTGAACGAAATTGCTATTGTTACTTCATTGGTGTGTTAACGTCATCTTCTAACCTAAACACAATGTTCACCAATGATATAATAACATTCGTGTTTGTTAGGTAGTTATCATTTTTTTGACAAAAATGGGAAGGATGGTAGTTGGTACTGAACAATAGAATTAGGTCATAGGCCACTAATTAAAGAAACATAAATAAATTAAAAGAAAATGCCAACTGTCTGCCCCCTGATTTCAAATTGTCAATGTGCTTGGGCAAACAATACCCTATTAGATGAGACTTGTATATATCTTGTTTAGCGAACCCACTGCCTGCCAATAACGAAGATTTCAATTTTTTTTTTAAATAGCGCATCTGTCAGCCCAAAAAATGGAAGTTTCAGAAAAAAATAAGAGTTTTTCTTAATTTTATTATGCCCATCACTGCCTTGAAATCTCGAAAAATGTGATATGTATATTTCTTCCTAATTATATAAATTTAAAGCATTTTTAACCATCATTACTACACTGTTTGCATTCACCAATAAGATTTTATTTTTATTTTCTCCTCCATCAGATTATTTTTGGCAAAACTGTTTGCTAAATATAAAAACAATATTTTTAATTTTTTTTCACCCTCCTTTAACGATCTTTAAAAGACCTAAGTTTTGAGTACAAACAATACAACATAACTTACCCACAGCTTGCTTTTATTATCTTGTTTCTGTCATTTGTTGTGTTTTTCTATCATATTAATACTTTAAAACACAGGTGATAATCAAAATATTTATTGACATTATCTTCTTCATTTTTTTAACTATCAGTTATTCTGTCAGTGCTTCTTGTGTTTTATTATCTTATAACAAAGCCACTGTTTGGAACATTGAGTGTTTTTCACGTATTGACTACCTTGGCCTCACGTCAGTGACTACTGTTCAGCTGTTCTGACACATTAGAATATCATGAGTAACTGAGTTGTCATGGTAATAATTTAGAATCTCTTCTGTCCTTGTCGTTGATCTTTTGGATATGTCCAGCAGTATGATTGGATCATGTTCTCATGAGTCGTACATCTAGTTGGTTCTGGTTCAGCACGGCGACAGTGCCTGATCTTACAGTGGTACCATTATAACAAACCACAGTTTTAAAAACTTTTTGTTGATATACGTTTGCCTTAATTTTTTATTTGTCCAGCAGTGTAATTGAATCATGTTCCCATAATTTGTACATAGATTTGGCGCCAGTTTACCAAAGTGACAGTGCCTGATTTTATCGTTGTACCATCAGAACCAACCACACTTTTAAAACTTTCTTTTAATATATGTTTCCTTTTTTTTGACTGGTTTTTTTATTTGTCCAGCAGTGTAATTGAATCATGTTCTCATAATTCGTACATAGATTTGGCTCCAGTTGACCAAAGTGACAGTGCTTGATTTACAGTCGCACCATCAAAAGCAACCACTCTTTTAATACTTTCTTTTAATATGTTTCTTTTTTTTTACTGGTTTTTTATTTGTCCAGCAGTGTAATTGGATCATGCTCCCATGATTCGTATATTACAGAGTTGGTTCCAATTTACAGTGGTACAGTACCATTTGAACTTTCTTTTAATAATATATGTTTCCATTATTCCACTATTTTTCATTTGATTGATTTGATTCACGCACATGCAATGGCGTTGCATAGTTAATAAAATGGGGGGTAAATCATAAACTTAATAAATGATTGATGATAATGTATGGCAATATTTTTTTGGGAGAACTGGAAAAATACATTAATTTGGGAGATGTTTCCTCCAGTGGGCACAAGAAATTTCAATAGTAAATATGTCACTGTAAAGTCATGTACAAATACAGGGCATGACAAAAAGCATTGATCTGTAACCTAGCGATATGTCCTACTCTATCCAGAATAGCATACTGTATTTTTTGTGCTTAATCCCACTAAGTACATAGGACCAACAGCTTAATGTGTAATCCTAAGGACCAGTCAATTTGTCGAGTGTTGCACTACTCTCTAAATGTTTTGCTCAACAAAATAGTTAAACATTTAGTCTACTCATTTTCCATCAAAAAATAACAAGAAAAATATATACTAATATTGCCAACAGATTACAACATTGATAGGCTATGTAAGTTGAAACACTGGTAACACATTATTGACTAACTTATATAATTCATTAAACTTTACAACCTGAACCTAACTGAGTATTAACAGAGACAAAACTCTTCATATCTCCATCTCACCCCACCCTACAAAACTCCACCCCACAAACTGATTTAAAAGGCTATACACTGTAAATTTTGTTTAATTTTTAGTAATGCTCTATTTTGTATTGTAGGTGCAATATTAAAATGTTGTTACTTGCCACTTGTGCAATTATTTTTGACATAACCTCTTCATCATCCAATAAGATAAGATTATTTGATTTGGTTCTGAAACTGAAACATTAACTAATTATAATTTGCTAATTTTGTATAAAAATTTCATATGTAGGACTTCACAGTGTTGTAGCTAGACATGGACCTAGATGAACAACTGTCATTCTGTTATTAACTGTTAAGCAATTTTAGTGTCAATGTTTTTTCCCAGTGAATTTTCCAGTGAATGTAATTCAAAAGTAACAAGTGTAGGTGTTTATATGTGTTAGGCTACTGCAAATAATTTATTATATACAAGACTGACTTATTGCCAATGAATAAAAATAAGTTAAGTATAGAGTTTGGGTTTATGAGCATTCAAGAAATATACTACAATATATAAATAAACTATAAAATAGCTGTTTATAATTTGGTATAGAAACATCTTTTTGTGTACACTGATACCCTGCTACATAAAGTCTCTGAAACCTTCAAAAATTTGATCAAATATGTTATTAACTACAAACTATGTTTTTAATGATATACAGTTACTATGCAATCTTAAAGCAGCTCAGGAGGAAAAAAAATGTTTATATGCCGTACAACTGGTTTTTCTAAGACACAAAATTTGACGAAAAACTTGGGAATGGTTAAGGAGATACAGATATTTGAATATTTTAAAAACTGGGTGGGGGGTGGAGGTAGAAAAAAGTGTGGTTTTATTTCTCTGGAGCCTGACCTTAATTAATTGATTAGCAGCCACTTTATGGTCTGCGCAAAAGAATAATATACGAACTGTATTAACAAGAAAAATATATTGGTATGGAGTAGCTTTCTATACAAATGTCAACACTTAGTCTAGAATGAGGGGTATGATTATCCCTTTTAAAATGAAATTCAAATTTTAATTACTAAAATATATTTAAAAATTCTTCTCTTTTCCTTAATTTCTTCACACTTGGCTGCACTTCTGAAAATTCTACTCACTTGTGTAGCCGATGTAGTAGATGTATACGTGCTCATTAACAGCTAGGATGTCTCATAGGTCGCAAGATAACTGCTTTAATAGAAACGTGTTGATTGTGTCAATGGTAATTTTACTGAGTGTTGAAACACATCAGATCAAATAAATAAATAGGTGTTGGATTTTGTCAAAAATCACAACCTTCAATCCCGCCATGTATTTTAACGATACTTAACCAAAAATAACCACAAAAAAAAAGAAAAAAAAACGAACAGTCGACAAATGCATCAAAATAAAATTGAAGTGACGGAACGGAACCAATAGAAACCTGAAGGTTTGTAGAGGCGCCATCTTAACTATACTTTAACTACATACTGATTACGGCAATATCTGAATTGTATGACTAAGTCATATAAGACTGAAGAAAAATGAGTAATAGAAATATTTATTGATACATACGCTTTCCTGTTGTCAATTGCTTTTTTATGCCCATAACTAAAATTCATTCAAGTTGGGAAGGGGGGTTAAGCTATGAAAGTCTTGGTCACCTAGGTGCCCTGGTGGGGGTCAAGAACTGTGTTGGGTCTGCTGGGGAATGACCCTTGCAGCTGAAGTATTCTAATATGTAAATGGTGAAGTACATTGTGTTTTTTATGTAAGAGGAAGGGGTAGTTTTTTTTTTAATGGGATTGCTTGAAAAAGGTGGTTCAAAGCAATAATAATTTGCATTTTAACTCTATCAACTGAAATACAAGGATAAACGAAACAACACTGAATCAGGGACCAATGTACTGTATCTGTGGAGCACATGCGCAGTGGTTACTGCCTGTAGCCAAATGATATGCTGCTCTCCCATATTTGCTACTGATAGTATTATACACACTTTTTAATATATCATTTTTTCCCAAAACTTCATAATATTAGGTCAGATTTAAGAAGTTCCCAAGCCATAAATCCCTGAGGATTAAAGTCTAACATCTGTATCAAGATGGAGTTGACAGCTATTTTTTAACAAATTCAAAATATCATAATATAACTTTATCACTTGTTACAGGTGTCCATGATACACTGAAACCAAAACAAAAGAAAACTCTTGAAAACTTAGCAAATACATTATATTCCAAGTGCTTTTTAAGATTCCCTATGGTTATCACACTTAAGTGAACATTTTCCAGGGTTTAAAGGGATCTTGGAAAGCCTACAAAATTCTTAGTCATCCTATTTATTAATCCAGGCAAAATTCCATTGGGAATTATATTGAGGTCACTGTTATAATACTGTATATCTAGAAGGAAATACTAGATCCACCTCTGATACTTATACTGTATATTTATACATGTATGTTTATATGAAGGGGTAACTTAATGTTTAAAGGCTTGTATGATGGATAAACTATAGCATAAATTTGCAGTACACCATATACTGTAGTTCTGAGAAAACTGTGTGTTGAGATTATCTCTACGAGTGAAGCTATAAGCGGCAACTTTTTTCCGTGCCAATATATGTGATTCTCCATAGAGAATGCAACATGAGGAGACACCCACGATGGGTCGTTGTTAATGGCAATCCGCTCGGACAGCCACCAATAATCAGGAGACAGCATCGCATTTTCAATTGCTTATATGGAACGGAGGTAGATTTGACAACTCATGGTCATATGACTATTAGCAGTGCGTACCTGACTTTTGAGGTCTAATATTTTTCTTACTCTGCCTTAGAGACTTCACTGCTTACGTATGTGATCCTCCTCTTCTACATTGTAGAGCTGGAGATGAAAACCTTTTCAGCACTTAACAGCATTAAGTGTTCACAACCAACTTCGGTCATCAAGTCGAATGTTTGTGAGAGTTTTGTATATTTCGTCTGTATGGACTGAGACAGTTTGCCAAACTTCTTGTGCTCTGATGCTACCATCCTATCAATCTGCAGTTTTATTTTTACCCCTCCTATTCACTTGTACTGTTGTGGAGTTTAGGAGATCATCTTTACTCACAAGAAAATGTTATTCTCTGACTATAAATCATTGTCTCATCTTACTCTTCTTATTCATTTATAACATTTTATAACATTGTACTGTAGAGTGTTTACATTTACATTGAATATTCAAACTTTAATCTCTTTGTTTTGACTTTATCCCCATAAAGTGAAACTATAAATCGAAACTAAAATTAACCCTGTGGCAAGCTCTCGTCTCTAGAGGGCTTCATGAGTTGATCTTGTAGCATGGTTCAAGAGAGCTAATGAATCTTGACTGTAAATTTTGTTAAAAAACATCAAATTAATTATAAAAGTGAAAGTTAACAGTAAGTTACACCAGTGTATATGTACTCTGTGTAAGAATTTTAAAATCCTAATGAAATTATGATAGATTATGATTTTTGTTTTACTATCATCATAACTGTTGATTATTTATATGTAGTGACTTATAAATCCACATTAATTACTATATGTGTCTGTATTATTATGTTATATTCATATTCTATTCATTCGTTTTTAATACTTGTTTAATTGCTTGTAGTTGATTTACTGTAACATATTGTACCTGATCAGTTATTCAGAAACACCTGATCAATAATTTAATCCCTAGGCCAACAGTAAACTAGAGTGAAACAGATTATTGTTGTCACCTTCACACAGATTAGAAAATATTAGAATCCAATGCAATCAGGTCACTTATAAAGCGCCTTTCTTTGCAGATACGAAGCGCTGCACCCCACACACTTAGGCACCTCACAACCCACAGGCAGTCATGATCATTCCCTAACCCAAGCACAAAACAAGTAAACAAATCAAAAGAAGCTGCGCAGTGACAAAGTTCAGAATTATACATAATGCAACAATAAATTAAATAAAAATTAAAATGAAGATAATTAATTAAAGAGGTGAGTTTTTAAGTTAGATGAATGGCATCACGCACAGAAAAGATTTGTTTTTACGAATTCGCTAGAAGTTTCTAAATTTAGAAGTTAACTAAATTAATTGAAAAATTAGAAGCCTAAGGATTTTTTAATTTGTTACGTTAAAAATCATTGTACACAAAGAGTTAATTATTGAATACAGTATTTATAGCTAAGAAGTGTAAATTGCGGAATATTTCAAAAGCAGGAGTTTAAATTGATGGAGCATATACAGTATTTAAGAGTTGAATAATTTAGTATTAAACTTTTACCAAGCCTTTGAATTATGAAAATATTCAAAGCTTAAGTAGTCATTAATTATTTAAATATTAGTAGCGTGAAAGCTTTTTATTTCAGTTGCATATCCTATTAAACACTCATAATCAAATTTTCTATCAAAATTACATAATTTTGTGTATGTTTCCATTCATTTATATTGAATTCCTCAACATGTAGCGTATACTAACACAAGTTAAAATCTTGTAAAGTTTAGTTGAATTGTGCCCCATGTGTACAATATAATCCACCATCTAGTTATAAAGTTTCCATTTTGTAAAATATTTATAGAATCATCCATAGCGTCCATCCTTAAGACACATACAGTATATCTTCAAACTTGCCAGAAAATTAATTGTTTATCTTAAGTTTACATGCTGCCATATGAGGATGTACTCGAGGAGGGAATTTAAATTATTTTTTTTAGATACCTAAGAGGACTTATGTTTTCATCAAGTTTACCTTAAAAGCCCGTAGTCATTCCCAAAGAGAAGCATATTCAATCAGATAAACAAGTTCATAATTCAAAACATTAGAAACAAAAGTTTATAATACTTAAAATAGCTCCTGAATCTTGTTTAAAAGTTTATTAGATAAGACCGTGTGTTAGTTTAGAGAGTACGAAAGATTCACAGATTGAAAAATCACATTTGAGGTTACAATTTTGATTATATAGTTGTAAGAGTAAATCAATTATATTCTGCCATGAATATTTATTGTATCATTAACATAATTATTGTTAATGAGCATTCTCAATTACTTACTTACACATTCACCTGAAGAAGTGTGCTGTGTGCTTGAAAGAATTGTCATTAAAACTAGTCTTTAAAGTGCTTCATGTTGTTTTATTTACCAATTCTGTTTTATTTACCAATTCTTACTCAATTCTGTTGGAAGCTTGAATCTGAACTTGTTTTTTTTTTCATTTCAGACGTTAAAAGTGGTAATATCAGATTTTGGAAAAGCGAAGGATGTTACAACAATCAGACGAAGAAAGCGAGGAGGAACAATTCAAAAATCGGAGGAAACAATAAAAACGTATGAAGATAATTATCTGAATGTTCCAGGTTCGATCTCTTTAAAAGTATTTCATGAAAATGAATGGGCAGAGAACGTTGAACTTTTTGTGGCAGATATACGTGCATTTGCAATCATGTTGTGTGAGATGCTGTTATGGTCTTCAACTGAAACATGCAGAAAGTATCTCAGTGCTACTGGAAGGAATAATTTTGCTTTTCTTCAGGATGATAATACTGCAAAAGAAATGTCAGGAGATGGTAAATCCAATGATTGTCTTGCTTCAAAAGAATCTTCTCATGTGAAGGTAAATGCAGAGATGACTTCCCCCTCAAAATCCACAAATATAAAATCCATCAATGAATCACAAGAATTTTCCAAATTAAATGGACATGTTAGAGAGTCTTCCATGGAAGATGGACCAGCAAAGAGAGAACCATATGTTGGTGGAGGTCATAGACATCATTTTGTGCAAAGCATGCCACCTCCAGTTTTTGGAGACCTCACCACCAAGCATCTGGATATGCTTCTAGAAGAGGCAAACAATCAAGTTTTAGAAATGGAAATGGAGAGCAAAAAGTTAAAAAGTATAAACACAGATAAATCCGAGGAAGTTCTTAACCACCGAATATTGTACGATAGAAAGTATCGCGAAAGTCTTGTAAATTTACTTACAGAATTTCAGGAAGAAAGTGACCAACAACTTGAGAACTCATGTGAACTTACTTGTCCAACAAAAAGCTTAGAAGAAGAGTTATGTAAAAGTTCCAGGACACTAAAAAAGGAAAAGAATAACAAAGCTGTTGAGAAAGACAGTAATGAGATGAGGAGCAGTTCAGATTCATCAGGAACTGAGGTTGCAGAGAATGATCTCTTTGGTCTTGATTCAACAAATGACCTCTTACAGCTTCTTCCAGATGGATCATCAAAAAGGAAAAGTATTTGTAGTACAGATAGTGGAATATCCTCCCAACAGGAATCTCTTTCTAATTTCACCACAAATAAAAATGGTAAGAAAGACCAGAATCCTGTAATTGGTATGAATAATAAGGTTCCGGGCTGGTCACGGCATCTACAATCTAACTCTCTCTCTCCAACACCCTTTCATTTTCGCAATATTCCCAGGTGTCGCACAACGATATATGCAAAGAGCTCAACAGATAATGATATACCATCTTTTTCTGTCCTAAGCCAAATGATTGAAACATGGATTCAAAGTCATGCTGATCAAGACTGCGAATATCGTTCAAGTATTCTGGATGGCGTTCAGAAAAGCCGAGCTAACATCCCAGAGACAATTCCTGAATCAGACAGCGATAAAAGATACTCTGATCTACGCAAAGCTTGTAGTACTGGTGCCATTGATGATGATAGCAACTGGAACGATGAAAATGATCAGAAAAACCAATCTACACCTGGCACACCAGAACCAAAACACAAGAGCTCACTTTCGCAATTTTATGTTCGGAAAACCGGAACCAAGAATACAGGAACTCCAGGTTTTACAAAAGCAACCAATAAGAATGTTGCATCACCTGTACACTACCACGGAAGACAGTACAGCAATCATTTATATAAAAAATGGAGGAGCGCAGATAATGTGAACAATCACAGGAATGGCATAAACTTGACTTGTCCAAAATGTTTGTTACCAGATAGACTCCTTTCACCAGAATTGGATGTCACTGACCCACTTCAAACGCCAGTGCAAGGTCGTTGCAACTGTGCACCCCTCAACAACTGCCTTAATTCAGCTGCAAGTCCGCAACTTAGAAAGCACTGGCAAAATGAAAACATATACACACCCATGTTACCTGCAAACAACCAGAAACCGCAACAGAGAATGACCTCGGAGTCTTTCATGCCAGAGATTACAGAACTGTGCACCACTAATCTAGATACACCTGATGTTCAATACTTTGACTGCGATGTGGTTCTCCCATCTGGTGTCAACAAACATCATCAGTTTTACCTATCCGAATTGCAGCGCCAATTTTCCTGGTTGCCACAAGTAACGGCAGAACTGCTTAGAGATGAAGAGAGGAGATGTAAGGCCTTCTCCAATTGGTTACAAGTTTTGAGACGAGATAAAGGCTACCTGCATCAACAGGTTAGTAGTAATCTCATTTTCAAACCGTTTAAACTTTGATGACATATTCAAGAGTCTGTAAACTACTGATTAGCTTCTAATTCAAGGGTCATAGTTCAAGCCTCCCAAGATGTTTATTATATTATAAAATTTCACACTAATTCATAATACTTTACTTTCATTTTAATAATGATACTAATTACCATGATTAATATTTGATGACGGAGAAAATTATAAAAACTGTGTTTAATGGGGGTTTAATGATCTAGCAGCAATGTGCATACATTAATAATACATAAAATAATTTTAAAAAATTAAATTATTTAAAAAATAAAATAACATAAAAAGTATTTAAATCAATGTTAATATCAATAAATAAATGTTATAATGATAATTTAATGATCATAATTATTAAATAATGATGATAAAATGTTAATAATTGTAATGATAGTGATATAATAACAAAATACCAATACTAATTATAATATAGTACTATTAATTATAATGATTTAATGATAATAATGATACTAATGATAATTCTTGTTATTGTTATGTAATATTAGTAGTAATAGTTTTAAAAATTAATATAATTATTGTTAATGATGATAAAATGTTAATAATTGTAATGATAGTGATATAATAACAAAATACCAATACTAATTATAATATAGTACTATTAATTATAATGATTTAGTGATAATAATGATACTAATGATAATTCTCGTTATTGTTATAGTAATATTAGTAGTAATAGTCTTAAAAATTAATATAATTATTGTTATTGATGTTGTTAATTTCATGTTGTCATAGTTATCATAGTTATTGCTTGTATTTATTTATTTTATTTTAATTTTTTTTAACCATATTTATAGGGTGACCCTTTCAGCGTATTCTAGAAGGTTGGCTGATATTCAGGGGCTCTCAAATAAATGAAAATAATGTGATGCTTTTATCAGTGATGTTTCGTTATGAGGCTTAGGGAGTGAATTGAACCTGGGACCCTGGGATCGAAAGGCAAGCATCTTAACCATTAAGCTATTTAACTCCACTCCATATATTTCTAGTAATGATTATATTAGTACTGTAGTACTAGTAATAGTTGTAATAGTAGTTTTATTTTTATTTCAATACATGTAAATACCTCCAGGAAAAAAGTATAATGGACGAGAATTTTTTTTTTTTTTTTTTTTTTTTTTTTAAAAAACTTTTTTAAACTGATTTTTTTTTTTTTTAATTTTTTTTTTTTGTTATAAAACATGATTATGAATAATCTTCCTCTCATTTTTAATCCTTGAACTTCTGCAAAAGGATATTAAATACTGGTAAGAGGAGGTACCAATCACCTCCCCTACAAAATATACTTCACACCTCTCCAATTCGAATTAAGTGATTATTTCTTAATAAAAATCTTGACACTTACTAAATCTGGTCCTCATTTCAATATAAAGCTTGTTCTCAGCAATTAACATTTTATGGAGTTGTGTACTCTCGGAGTAGCAATAAGCGAGTCCAGCTATAAATAGAAAAAAATATGGATCTTATTAATTTTATAGTATGGTTATTATTTTGGTTTGATGAGGAATAACCCTGGCTTCCTGGTTTGATTATTGATAAGATTAACGGCCGAGACCATGACTCTACTATGGTGAAGTGTGTGTCATGTGTAATTTTTTTCTAATCCTATCAGAGGGTAAAATTTTAGGGCTTTTGACTAATCGGAATAGTAATTTCAGTAGGTCGTTGCCCTTTGGGGAGGTATTACTCACTGGGGTGCCGTGACAATCGATCCAGTATTGATGTCATTCCCCCAGATTTACGTACACCTGCCAACATTGTTTGTCTATGATGAGACTATTTGTGCGACACAGGAGCAAGAGAATAGCGCCCTCACTGTTACCAAAATTTGAAAGCAAAAACAAGATGATATTAAAAAGCAATTGTCACTTCTTTTCAAACTGGTTAAAATTACTAATGTCAATGTTTTTTTTTGGTTTTTGTTTTTTGTTTTTTGTTTTTTTTTTGTTGCTACAAGTAATGTCATGATTAATGTTTATAATTTTATTTTTTTAAACACCCATTCAAGGTATTTTTAATTAATTTAATAATTATTTCATGACTAAATTAAAGATTTCATTCCCTAGTGTTAACGAAAGCCCTCAGTGACTAATATCCGTTTTGCACACAATCGTTAACTCTAGATGTGTATAAGAGACAGTATATATATAGTGAGTCCAAATAAATGACATGACAAAATCATTTTGGTGAATGTTTTTTTTTAAAGAGACAGAGAAAGAGTGTTGTAGATATAAACACAAATGCTACAGTGTTTTTAATCCTCTTTCATTATTGTGTCCTGTCTGCAAGAAATTAACAACTGAATTTAAGGTCAATGGACCGTTGACTGTTCATTCCATTGAGACGATTGTGGTCACAGAAATAAATCATAAATTTAATTTATTAACTTATGCCTGAAATAAATTAAATCCGATTCTAATTACCTGATCACAAACATACTTCTTTTGAAAATAGTACTTTTTTAGTGTCTTCAATATTCAACCTAAGTTAATTAAAGGTCATTTAGGCTAAAGATTAAATAGCAATAATGGCATAAATATATATTTTTTTTTCTCTTTCGTGTGGATTATCCACCTTTATTCATTACAGTATTGCTTTTCAGTATTTTTCATTTTTTGTTCAAGAATACAATATTGGCATACCATCCTTATGGACATGTCTTCATCACTTACATAATATACAACTAATACGGATATCTGCAAACTTGTACTAGCCTTTAATCAATAATAACAACTATGACTTGAGAAATATATATCATTGTTGGATTTTTTTGATAATTATATATTACCAAGTCTCTCTTTTTATATTAGAAGGTTTCCGTCGTAATATAGATGTGTTCAATTCATCTTCTTTTTCTTTTCTTTTTTTATATATTTTTTAAAAATCATTCCGTCACATAGACCAGCTCAATGCACAAGTCATTTATTGGATAAATATATGTATATAAAAACAGGACTATTTTATTATTATTAATGTATTTTCACTGTACTACTTTTATCATTATCTTATTATTCTTATTGTTATAATCATCATTATCATCATAATCATATATTTCTGTACTTGAATTGAATCAATCCAACACATAGAGCACTAGAATAGAATATTATTTGTAATTTTGATAAATTTGCAAATAGCAGGTCAGAGTAATTGTATTTATTCTAATTTCAGATGGTGAAAATTGTTGAAAGATCTTGGAGAGAGGAGCCACCACTTGCAGCACAAGAGATCAAAGACCTCCTGCTAAAGTGCCTTCCAGAAACACCGCTTTGATTTTTCACACTAGAACATTATTTGCATCAAAAAAGACTCCTTGCTAAACTGCTTTCCAGAAATACCACTTTAAGCTTCCTCAGAATTAGATCACTGAAATGGAATTCTCATCAGACGATTTGAGACTTTCTATTAAACTGCCTTCCTGAAATACCTCTTTGAGCATCCTCCAAAATAGATCACTGAAAGAGAAGTCACCACTTGCACCAGAAGATTTGAGACTTGCTACTAAACTGCCTTCCAGAAACCCCTCTTTGAGCATCCTTCAATATAGATCACTAAAAGAGAATTCACCACTTGCATCGGAAGATTTAAGACCTGCTGCTCAGACTGCCTTCCAGAAGCCTTTCTTTCAGCATCCTAAAAATATATCCCTGTGGAAGAGGCCCACTTTCATCACAGTAGATCAAGAACCTCCTGCTAATCTCTTAGCAGATTTATTTAATCATCTTCCAAAATAGATCGCTGAGAAAATGGTGCACTTGCATCACTAAAGAAGACCTCTTACTAAGCCTCCTCGAGGAAACACCTCTTTGAGCATCAACCAAAATAGATCAATGTGAGAGAGAGGAGCCAGCACTTGCATCACAAGTGATCAAAGACATTTTTGTAAAAGCTTCTTCAAGAAACGCCTCTTTAAGCATCCTCATAAATAAGTAAAGATATTGTAATACTATTGGTATATTTTGTGAGTCGTTGTCAAGAGCCCTCATGACCGAACTCTAAGAAAAAATTTCACTAATGTAGCGTAAGATTTGGCGTGTAAAAAATTAAAAATCTAATTTAAGCGTACGGAAATGAACACTCCACTTCATATACTTGAAAACTATGTATTTTTGGTGGATAGTAAAAATTTGAATGGAAATTTTTTTAGTAAATGTGTTAAGTTTTAAAATAAAACATTCTATAATATGGATGACATGAATGACTTTGCATTAATCCGGAATTATCTTTCAATAACATTAGCAATCAAACAGTCTCCAGGAAGAGAAAATGTTTTTAAAAGTTGATTATTTTAATATGGAAAATAAAAATGAAACTTGTATTTTTGACATTTTTATAATGAGCACTGACATGGTAGGCATTGCCATCCGATTGGTCCGTAAGGATTACGCACAAGGCTGATCGTGTTACCTGATTAACAGCTCATACATATTCATATTCAAAAGTAGCACGTAAAGGTGAATTATAGGGTTTTCATCTGCAGTAGTTGTTTCCGGTGCTAAAAGAGATGATCATGCAGGTCTATAATGTTTATAGCTTAATGATTCTGCAGTTGTTCATTAATTTGTAAAGGGGTAAGAAATTGAAGGGAAATTAGTTAACATTAAGCTGCTAATTAAGGAACCATTAATTAGCAAAAGTCAATAATAACCATTGAATTACATTATATGTGTACAATGTCAATAGATGCAGTTCCAGTCCTATTATTACCAAGGCTTATATATATAT
>NW_022752912.1:235535-238942 GCF_011630105.1 Anneissia japonica
TATACAGGCTTCAATGTGGTGGGTACATGTACGTTCCAAATTATATACAGCAGTTGAACAGCATAGGTAAACAAATCGAATATCAAGTTAACATTTAACATGAGAAAAAAAAGATATATGTTTTGTTATATGTCAGCTTGGTATTTCATTTGATTACCTATGCTGTTCAACTATAATTATGTATTTATATACATAATGTATGTATTTACGTATGTACAGCATATCACATAATGATAAATTTTTTATTGAATAATGCCTCAACTATTGATATAAAAATTTAAAATCAAATATGTGTAGGCCTATTAGAAGAAACTAGATAATGCAGTGGATGTATATTATTGTTAATAACAGAAAATAAGGTCTTTTAATAACAGTAAACATGTCTATGTACGTATGCCCAGACATATTACGGATAAAGGTTCATGCTTACTACAGTTCTGAGGAATGCATGTCATTTATGATCGTCTAAAAAAATACAGGCCTAAGTAAAATAATAAAATGATTTCTTTACTCAATCAGTGGTTCAATTAACCATTCTGATTGTTTTTATTTTGATTGTTTCATTTGTTTTTATTATTTATTTATTTATTTATTGTTATTATTATTATTGTACAGTGATATAATAATAATTATTGTTATTTGTTATTAGTATTTTAATAAAAATTGTTATTGTATTAATAATTATAATATTTTGTATATTATAATTATTATTATTGTTAATTGTGTAAAGTTTATTCAGAGTTATAACACTATCAATATTACTGTTATGAAATAAATTATTTTATGTTGTTAATTATGATACTGATATAATTGCTATTGCTTATCATTATATAGTTTTATCGGATGAATGCTAATTTGTACATATACAGAAAGAATGTCGATATTTATGTATAAAATGAAAAAAAGAAATAAATAAAATATATATGAATGTACATATTGTGCTATTTATTTCTATTTTTAGATATCCATGTGCGGATGTGTGGTTAATAGAAAGACGTAATTGTATGTGACCTAATGTTAATAGCATTACGTCACATACAATTACGTTTTTGTATGTGACGTAATGACACTAAACTTAACCACGTCATGAGAATTGTATGTATCAATGATAGACCCTGCTGTTTTATATTAAGATTTCTTAAATCCACCGATATTACCAACACTTCCTTGATACGATATTTCGTAATAACAATTATCTTTTATATCAGTTACTAATTTTAAAATTGCTTGTTATATTATAAACTGCCACGTAAGACTATACAAATAAATTGAAAATTAAAAGTTCTGATTAGATATATATTTAATCTCTAAATCCAAAATATAGAACATTACAAGGCGAAAAGAGATGCAAAAAGCACATTGATATGAAATCGAAGGCAAACGATATAAGATTAGAAAGAGAAAACTATCGAGAGAGAGAGACATTCATTGGAATTTTGAGCAACCAGAAGAATTAAGTAATAAAATAATATGAACATTTACATAGCGCTCATAGCTTTTAAACAAGATACACAAGGCATCTGCTGTCTCACAGATGCGTTTTGAGGGCCGACTTAAATTTACTTTATAGGCCTAAAGCAAAGAAGACTTTCTGAGCCGTGGAATTTGAAAGCTCGTTCTTGGGCAAATCACAAGAAGACATGGAATTATTTGGCTGAAAACATTTAATTAAGACAGGGTATGATGTGTATTGATCTCAAAATATACCAAGGCTAGGGACTGAAACTTTTTGTCTGAATAAATTATAGAAATAAAGAGATTCTGGGTGGTATATTTGTTAGTATTTCCGTCTTTGATAATGTGACTATGTCAATAAAAATAACGTTCTCCCAGATTATTATTTTATATTTCATCAAGAATTTGTGCGGGAGAGGTCTATCAGAGGTGATCAATTGGATATCAGTGCATACAATAAAATACAATAGTATATAAATATGAAAATAAAACTAATTCCTTAACATTAATAAAATGAATTATATTAAAATAGAGCCTACAAAACCCGTAATAGCCTATGAATGACGTATATCTTCAACTGTTAATCAGATAGTAGTTGGATTGTATCTGGTACCGGTGTTTACCATCGGGTTCTTGTGGTCTAGTGGCATGACACTCGCCTTGACATCGAGATATCGCGGGTTCAACTTCCCGGAAAGCTGTTTACAGCTTATCTCTATATCGTATCACGAAGCAACTTTTCGAAGATCCCTTTTTGTCGTTAAATGCTTAAGACGAGAGCGTATCATAAATATCCATATTGATCGTTTTTATTTGCGGAACAATAGAGACTAATGCTGTTCAACTACGCATCCACAAAAGGATGATTCCCCAACGAAGCCTCAGTAGCATTAAACTTCGAAATTTCCTACGGTAATATAATCTAATAATTACCCAAAAAAATACTAGGAGAAAAATAGCCCAATTTGGCAAAAATTTACAGGGTATATAGCTCATGGTTTTTGTCGAAGTTGGAAATTTTTTTCGACCCTGCCATTTTGCGGTTTTGAGTTCTGTATAGCACCTACAGATCATACGACACCACGGATCACAAAAATACCATCCATGTTGTAAATGCAACTTAAAATCTACATTTAAGCTTAAATAATATTTTACTTATTCATTAGGCACATGCCTCTAACTTTAATTTTAGCATAATTCACAAGCTTAAATGCTTTGAAAATGATCTTAACAAGATTAATTCAAACATAGGCGAAAAATAGCCGAATTTTGGCAAAAACACAAAAGGTGTAATTCATTATTTTAGTCGAAATTGGACACAAAAATGCTCGTAGAAAGTTTGAAAATTCCTCTTAAAACATAATTTTAAACATGAATAATGTTAATTTTGATGATGTCTAATTAATTAGATATAAGCCTAGTTTCTGGCATAATTTAAAAATAAGATTGTAAAAAAATGCAATTTAACTGTTTACTGGATTAATCTGCAATCAGTTGTAATTCAAACGATCGATATTTTCATGGTAATTTAGTAGATTCTCGGGCCGCCAAATGTGGCCCTGGGGGCGGCAGCGTAGGCTGTAGCTGTGGAAATTCCCAATGGGCTCGGAAAGCCAGCAAAGGGCCAATCGGGTTCCAGGACAGAGTCCCGGTGAGCGTTGGTGTTAATCTTCTAAAGTTACAGCCGTTTATGTATTAAAATGCTTTAATTTAAACAATTATATAGAAATTAGATCTTGAACTTTGTGTCCTGAATCCCAAGCGGGGCCCCGGTCCACTTTCAGCCCAATCCCCTCTGCGCTATTGCCACTGAGGAATATATGGTATAGAAACAGTGCTCGAATAGGGGGACAATTATGGTATTACTTATTATATCCATCTTGCTGAAAGTACTGTACACTTGGAGACTAAACTCTAAATTGTCTTGAGGTAATATAATAATATGTGATATA
>NW_022752912.1:239222-244434 GCF_011630105.1 Anneissia japonica
ATATATATATATGTACAAGATAAATGATAGTATCAGTGCCAAGATATCGATAGTGTCGTGCATCTATAGACCAACGAAAATCTTCTTGTTTAGTGGTATGAAAAGTGTCTCTCAAGACGAGTGCCATAGCGCTAAAACACAGATGAATTAAAAATAATGTGGAAGTATAGAACCTAAAATATTATAATTGTTAAAACTATTGTTTAAAATTAATAAAGCAGCTCAAACAAAAAATGCTACGTAATATAAAGTTAATATATATATAACCATCATTATCATTATCAGTATAATCATGATAATCAATAATCATCAACATCATCATCCCCAGCACTACCATCATCATCATCATTACTATCATCATATCATCATCATCATCATCATCACCACCATTATCATCATCATCATCATCATAACCACCATCACCATCATTATCATTATCATCACCATTCCCATCAGCGTAAAGGAACTGCACTAGAAAAAGAATAATTTATTGTTCTGGTACCTCACCAGGTGGCGTTTTAAATATAAACAATACTGTAGCCTACATGGAGTTGAAAGACTACGAAGGAGACTTTACAATCAATAACAAATGTGAGTACAGAATTGAACATTGTGCATCGTTAATTCAATAGTTAAATTATGGGAATTATGTTATCATACTACTATGGTTATTATTTTGACTAAGTTTGTTAGGCACTGGCAGCATTGACAATTTCCTCGACATAGGGATGCATTGGCATGGCTGCCTGCTATTCATCAACAACATACATTCCAAGTGACTCGCTAAAACAATCACATTCCTTAAACTGAATAAAGAAACTTTAGTTACAGCTTGGGGCTTGTTAACTTCCGTTCGTTGTTTAAATTATACTATACTATTATATTATACTGACTAAAATAGTTCCCATATATTTTTAAAGGGCAGCGAAAGTTATCGAGGTAGGCCCAAATTACACCGTCTTTATCAATTGATATTAATACCGTCATGGATATGTACATCCATGATGTCGATATCAGTTATAGCTACTAGTTAGGTGCGGATTTAGGGAGGGGGGAAGGCCTAAGCCTCCCCCACCCCTTTTTTTTGGAAAGTAAAAAAAGAAAAAGACAAAAAGAAAAGAAAGAACAAAGAAATTATTGATCGCACAAAATTCGTCAGAGGTTATTTCCGGGCGACAAGAAACAAAAGTCCCCATAGGTTAGACTGTGTTGTCTCTCGATTTTATAATTGTTTTGTATATTATTAATAATAATAATAATAATAATAATAATAATAATAATAATAATAATTAATATTATTATTATTATTATTATTATTGAATAATTCTTGTATTTTAATTGTAATGTAATTTAATGTTTAATCTGTAATTATTCTCTTGTGTGGTTTTGTTTTTGGTGTTGGTGTAATGTCTGTTAGTCATTGGTTTATAAAAGTTGTTCCTGCAATTCAACTTTTGCTGCAATAGAATGATTTTATGGATTTTTTAAATTTATATTTATATTTCTTTAAATAAAGATACCATGAATGATTATGACACCGGAAATCACTTAAATTTGAATACAATTTTCTTTTTTTTTTTCTCCATTTAAAAAAATTAATTTTGAATAATTTACGGGGCCGATTGCACACACCCCACCCTTTGAATCATTATACGCCACAGCTGTCAAATTGTATTTCTTCGAAAATAGAGAGTAGTTGACCATCTTATATAAGTACCTATTAATAAAAATAATAATAATTTATAAAGCGCTGGTATCCGTTTAAGAGGAACGCTCATGGCACTCCTCCAAAAAAAAAGTCGAAATCTGAATAAAGAAAATTAAGGAAAGCAGATACAGTTTAAAAACCAGAAAAAAATTATATTACATGAGCTCATGTGTGTGAGCATCACTTTCTCTATGTGGCCTTGTATGCACGGACACTCTCCGCATAAGGTGGTATGCTGGGCCCCAGTTATGCTGTAAATAGTTAAAGCACATTTATTTTTTAACTCAAAAGCATAGTTGCTTGCCCATATAGCCCGAGTTTTCGTAACTTATAAACCAACATCGACACCCCCCCCCCCTCCCCATTGTCCGACTCGACGACTTAAAAATTCTGATCCAAACAAATTTCTTTTGATCGCCAATCCAATTGTGGTAAAAAAGCACATGGGTGATAATAAACCGTAAACCCCGGTCAGAGTTGTTGCATCCCCTGTCGTATTTGTTACAATTTCCTGATTTATGGACATTCCACTACAAGAATTTTTAAATAGACACTACTACTGTACCAGCCAATTTAAGTTTCTATGTAGGCCTATATATAAGAATATAACAAAGGAATTTTTTTACACTGTCTGTTAATTGACAGGAAAACACTGTCATTCTGATTGTTTATTGTTTATTTATTAGGTTTCTACCACACATGCATATACATAACATTAAATAAAATTAATCATTATACAAAATACAAAATTACAAGATTAGGTAATATAAAATAAGAGATATGCAAAAGATATGACATTTAAACTAACTCCTCCATGATATGATAATACATGGTAATTTCAAATATTAGAGCATAAAAGTGTTATTTAGATATTATGAAAACATGTTTAAACATTTTAAATGGAAATTGCCTAATAATAATATGATGAACTCAATAATTCAAGTGTGCATAGAGTTTAATATAACCTCAATATTTAATTGTAAGTTAATATTCAATTATGGAATTCATTTTTTTAATTTTCAGCTCATTACAGACAGTATATCTTCAAATTTGACCCCATCGGAAATGGGCTGGACTCTGGCCTAATGGTACTGTTGACAGGGAAAAAAATGTTATATAGATATTTAATTGTAAGTCAATAACTTAGATAAAAAACCATTGTGGAATTAAATTTTTCGTCTTTCATCTCATGACAGATAGTATATCTTTAAATTTTGATCCCATTGGAAATGGGCTGGACTCTGGCCCAATGGAGTGTTTTTATTGCTCATTAATTTTTACTTTCCTTGTTCACAATTTTTTATTTTGCTTGTGCATGTTGAGCATCGAATAAATTCAATCAATCAGTCAATAAATATTATATCAAGAAAAATATTTCTATGAAGATATAGTTAGGCCAAAAAATGTTTGTTTGCCCTCCTCATCCGCCCCTAACTCACTAAAAAAATAGGGGCAGAAAGCAAAAAATTTTTTTTTTTTAACTTATTTTTTTGACAAATTAATAAAAATGTGAGTGAATTAATCTTCATCTTTTGCCAGATGCCATACAAACTAGTCTAAAGTTGTTGTCTGATGTAAGATACTGCCATTCTAGGACTCTGTGGGTTATTTTTATTCCATCATTTCATTAATGAAATGTTATTCCATTATTCCATTGATGAGTGTCTTAGTAAAGTGTATTTACTTCTATCGAATGGACATTTTATAAAACATGTTTCTTTGTATGAAAATATAATTATATTATGTTTATATAACATGTTTGAATACCATACTCGCGATTTCATTAAATTAATATTTTGAATGTTTTCATTTACATAATTCTAGATATTCTTAAAGCGGACACTGGACTGGAGAAAGAAGACCTCAAAACAGAATTGGGAGACAGATGCCAATGGAAAACCATCGTGTTTCGGTGACACCACCTGCCTTAAGCAAGTAAGCAAGCAAGTTTTCTTTTTATGTTTTATCGTCCTCCGCATCGTTACCTAATCTGGGCTATGCAAAAACTTTTCATTGAAAAAGCTAACATTGCAAAGGGGCGGATCCAGAATTTTTCAACCCGGCGGGGGGGGGGGGTCACAACATATTCAGAATAGATAAGTGAGAGCGCTAATTCCAATATAGGACTATGCCTTGAAATTTTAAAATTTAGTAGCCCCTAGTGGATCCCCCCTGCTTGAATTTTCCAAGTTCCCGTAAGCACCTCTCAATTTTCATCTATTTCCACTTTGTTTTCATAAGCCCCTCCCCCCCCCCTCCATTTAAAGGAAAAATTGCAAAAATTTAAGCGCCAGGGCGCTTATTCACGAGAGTATGGTACTGTATTTATGAATCTATATACTGTATTCATTTCTATCGAATGGTACACTTTCATACATTTTATTTATACACATGCCAATGGAATGCTAACATAATTAATTTGTTCATCCTATTGCAATCTAGGCCTACCAAATACACCATGTATTTATTAATCCTCGTTCATTCCGTGGTGTGATGATCCTATTATGATAATGCTGATACGAAGAAGTTTGATCAGCAACATTGTCCATACATTGCTGAATACGATAATGTACTTAGGCCTAATATAATGTAATAATGTGCTTACTGGTTTTTATTTATATATTAATTTATTGATATTTCGCTATGATTCTTTCTATGGTTCTAAATATTTTCTCAATATTTTTCTATTCCAGTGAGGTAGACAACGAATCCACAAATATTAGGAAAGAATGTCCGGACTCGATCGTGAAACAGAAACCGAACTTATCAACTATTTATCCAAAATGTTGTAAAAAATCAAACATCCTGCAAATTTTCTGGATATGAAATTAAATAAAATATATTGTGAATTTTACTTTTTTTAAACTTTTCTCTACAAAAATCTCAAAAATAATGTTAGCAATAAGTATTAATTCTTGTATGCTTTATGTTTATTGATATTGTATTATTAATAGAAAAAAATAAACCGTAATATTGTTGCAAAGAATATAGACATAAGCTTATGTAACATAATAAGATATACAATTTTGTGGATTAAAATCAGGTCTACTGATTTTTGCCGAATGTGCATGTAATATATAATGTATAAAGTAAAATGTATATATATATATCCCAACTTGATTGTAAATGCTTGGAAATAAATATAAAATGGAATTATGCATTTCTTCTCATCTTATTCAATGTCTGTGTTTACTTTAATAAATGCAATAGCTAAAATATTCTTATAGCCTTAAACCACCAGCCTTTAACGCCACTTCAAAGTGAAGAATTGCTTCATCAATATTAGCTACTTTTTCTATTAAACTAGCAATGAAATTATTTCGAGGACGCCCTCAACAAAAACTCTATAAAACCGGAAATGACGTGGTTGCTAAGTAACAAGCTCATGCATAATCATGAATATTCAGTAACACCTGTTCTAATTAGACTAACAATAAAATCTTTTTGGTAGATTTTGTCAAAACTGAGCTAAAAGTTTTTATTGTTAGTCTAATGAGCACAGGT
>NW_022752912.1:247154-249838 GCF_011630105.1 Anneissia japonica
TTGTATATACTGTACTGTATTTACTTGATATGTCAAATTTGTATGTATTTTCTTTGAAATTAATAATTCTGTATTTTCATTTGTATTTTCATATTGTAATTTAATGTGCAATGAGCAATATATATATATATATATATATATATATATATATATATATATCATATATATATACACACTTAATATAGGCCTATATTCAGTATAGTACTTAGAAAAACCAACAAAAATAAAAAATAAAAAGGACCGTAATAAAAATATTAAAAAAAGTGGTGTGGCCAGCCAAAGCACGTTCTGTTATGACGGCCCTGCAATTGTTACGTTTGGTTAACGCTTGAAAGGTTCAATAGAACGTACAATAATGTTTTAACGAGGTGCTACTACATTGCAAATTATATTGTTTTTGTTATGGTTTCTGCAAACCTTTAGGAGCGTACACTTACACGTAATTGTCTTGGTTTGGGTTTGGCGTGGGTGTATCTATGTGGGTGCGTATTCCCATCTTATATCAATTCTCTCGTGGGGATATTTGAAAATTGAACTCTCTAGTTTATCGCTTGCTCAATCAAGTCTAGAGATAAAAACAATAAATATTAATAAAACAATAAATTAAATAATTTTGTGATATTAATTAAATTTACATCGTGGAACTATGAGAATAGCCGCTGGACATCTCTTATTAACCTTCCAATGATCGATTCGATTTTATTAAAATAAATTAACCGATATTAGTTTAGACAAGTTAGCAGCGGGTCTTTTGATTAGCCAAATTTATTACTGGCCAATGTTCAAAGGGTTTAAAGATACAGGCCTATTGTCTATGTTTGTGTTAACTGGAGAATATAATTTGTGCTATATATTAAATTCGCATAGTGAAATTCTAAGAATAGCCGCTGGTCATGTTTTATTAACGTTTCAATGACCGATTCGATATTTATTAAAACAAATTATCTGATATTATATTTGAAGACAAGTTGGCAGCGTCCTTTCAAACGTCACATGTATTACTGGCCAATGTTTGAAGGGTCTAAAGAAACATAGGCCTATTATCTGGCGGCGAAAATATATTTCAATCTACTTTTCAGATGAAACCTAACACTCACTTAAAATATAAAAAAAAGGTAATTTAATTACTGAATGTTACTTTTCACGTTTTAGTCAACCTTCCCGATTGCTTTAGGGGCAACAACGTGAGGTAACGATGCAGTGAAAAGACTATAGCTACAGTGTAGCGAGCTGTTAAAATCGGGCTTTAATGATTTTAATCTCTGTTTGGGACGTAAGGTTATTTCATTTGCGAAGAAAAATGATTAATAATGACTTCAATTACTTCGATATTAATCTGGAACATTGAACTTAAATATGATTGCAATGCAATGAATCATGATAAGGTTTCAGTACATTAGTGATATTCATGTGCAAAGGTAATAGCAATTAGCGACTGCCTGCTGCGATGTGCATTTATTAACCAAATGTTATATGATGCAGCCGATCCAGAGTGTCAAACATCACAACTAACCAATCAGAACAACAGAGCAATAAATACGCGTATGTCCCACAAATACGAATGAACATCACGTTTATGCTATTTAATTCCTCACTTGAATTATTAGCATGCGCCTAGCCTGCTCCACCCGATGATCCCCTCCCCACAAATCAGATTTTATTCTGCGGGAAACTATAGCGAATTTTATCTAATACTGTCAACGAATAACTTTTAATATGATTATATTTACATATAACTCTGTACGAAAATGCATTAATTCAAACCATAGTAATAAGCCATGCCATTATCAATAAGATGCATCGTCATAATTTAGCATATCATTTTATCATTATCAGGCCTGACGTGATGATAAAAATGATCATACTTACCATGCCATTATTATTAACCTTAGCTTCAAATATGTATATATATATTACATAAAATCTGAAATTCTGTAAAAGTCTAACCTTCTTCCACCGTCCGTCATCAGCGTATCGACTACTTCGCGCGTCCACCTTCGTTTTATAATGGATTGGATTATGTGTAGGTTGTGCTGACCTTATATATTTTATTTGTATCTTATTTAATTTATCTTATTTCACTAATTGGTGATCCGCTACACTAGCGGATCACCTTGTTATTGTCAGAGATCTTTTTTTTTTCCCATTTTTTGTTAGCACGATATCTAAAAATTGGCACGCGATTCATACATGCACGCTTCAACAAACATTTAGCTTGGCCTGGAATAGTCACAATAAGGTTTTCAAAGTGCGCAGTTATGCGTGACGTCATCTACGCGCAATTTTGCGTTTTTACATTATCGATCATATATCAGCCTAACCAATTGCCATTTCGAAATCGTATTAAGTGAGCATTAACTTCAAGTCAATGTTAAATGTAATTTACCCAAATTTTACGCGTGCGCATAATAACGCGCACGTACGCGTGTGTCGAACTTTTAAAATGCTTGAAATCACATTTAGATTAAATTAGAGCACGTTTCAGGCCATTTTGAGCATTTCAAATTTTTTTGAAATTTACCATTACGTGTGCGCATTTTTAAGCGTGCAGCACGAATGGAAGCTAGAAAATAATTTTTTTTGTCAACTTTTGTTTTCCTGACATTGTTTTGACAAGTTTCCAATCTTTTCAATCACTCTATGGCCAATAACAATGCCGTACGCACGCATCAAACATAGTGACC
>NW_022752912.1:249876-278984 GCF_011630105.1 Anneissia japonica
CCTTCACCAACAGGCGTTTGTCAATGAAAGTTAATACATATATATCTCATATCAAAAGACAACAGTGACATTAAGATGCGCACGTGCGTCATGACGTGCGCATACACATGAGTAAATCTTTTTAAATGCTCAAAATTCTTTTTTAACAAACTAAATTAGCGTATTTTGCCATTATCAGCATTTAATTATTGTTCAATCCGCCACGCGCACACTTCCTCGTGGGTCAAAGTGCGGCGGATCACCTAACTCGTCCTCAGTGACGAGTTCAAATCTAGTTATCCTTATCATTGTACGTGTAATCTGTTTGATTACTTTTTTTCAACCTTCTACTAGTCAAAATCTTACCTTAATATTACATTACTGAAAATTGACAACTGCGATACGAATGTTGGCATCTCAAAATAATGAGGACGTGCAAGTGGTGGCTAGTATGGATATACTGTACTCCCGATATACGGTGGCCTGGCCTCTGGACGGTTTTATTATGCTCAGGGGTATGTTTTGATAGAACAATGACAATAGTCGGTCATTCCAGGTAAAATATTCACGAGACTACTACTAACTACAATACGATTATAAGAAAGTGTTGTGACGTATGAATAATACTAAACAATATAACACCCTACAGAACAAACTACAAGACTCTGAAAACGTTTTCTAATACCGAAAACTTGTTACTATTCACTATATCGCAGTATAACAATCATAAGAAGCAATTCAAATTGAACATAATTCAATATTAGCAGTTACTAAAATATTCCTGATAAGCATAAAGTAACGACAAGTTGAATAATAGAAAATAAAAATACAAAAACGTTAGTTAAACTTAATTATTCATCATCATAGTTTCACAAATGTCTCATAATTTAAGTTGTCTCATTCTTTTTTTCTGATTATTGCAATTAAAATTATTATTTTTGGAAATATTCTAAATTCTGTATAGTGTTATAAACATAGAGTCTTTTCACATATTGGTTGTAGGCCTAACAGTATTACATATTATATTTTAATATTCCATACTAAGAATTAAAAGACTTTGTAATTTCATTTTTAAATTCTGTGTAAAATGTAAACAATGGACCTCCGCTAAGCCCCGCCCCTTGAATATTGTTGCTAAGGACACATTTAAAAATCATACGCAAACACATACATGCATGTGTGTGACGCACATATTCCTGGCTATGTTCTGATTGGTCAATTAAGTTTAACACTTACAAGTTTAGAATCTATGTAAAAGGACATATAAACTGTATTATTAATTCATTATTTTATATAATTTATATACTGTAGGCCTATATTTGCTTTTTTCTGATTTTTTATTATTTTTATTATTATTATTATAAGTATTATTTTATTTTTTTTCTGGTTTAATTAAATTAATTTGTTTATGTTAAAGATCAAGTTTAATTTTTATACTTATGCTTTAAGTGTACGCACTGTGGGTCCCAATTGATCAGCTCTGGCTGGATGGACCACCCTCACAAAATATTGTTGAAATAAATCTGTTAATATTTTCCCATTCAACTGAAAAGTAATAATACTTATAAATTAAATATATTTTTCACGTTTTTAAGCACAACACAGACAGTATATATCTTCATATTCTTAACGATTTTATATGTAAATTAATAAAAACTATTACAGTACAAATGTGCAATAAATTTATTAAAGCAGAAAGTTCTTTGACTTTTATTTTTATTATTATATTATGTTATTACATTAGGTCCATGATATTGATCAAGCCAGATCTTTTCATGGAGCCCCATGAATAGGTTTGCAAGCACTGGGGCTAGAGGGGACCCCATTGATACCCCATCCACTTGATCATAATATGAACCATTAAACAAAAAATGAGTTTGAGAGGTTGCGAACATGAACAATCTTTTAAGATCAGATTTAATTATGTTAAAAGTATTATGTGGGTATTCCAAAATGTAGTCTACCGCAAGGTCTATCGTTTCATTAAGTGGAATGTTCGTAAATAAACTTTCAACATCAAACGAAACCATAAACTTATCACATACATTAATATTTCTAATGGTATTAACAAAAGTTAAGGTATCCCTAACACTAAAATCAACAGGTAAATTAGGTTGTAATATGCTGCATAAGAACTTTGCGAGCCCATAATTGTAGGTATCTATGATGGAAGATACAATCGGACTAAACGGAGGTTCACTACCTGGATCTCGATGTTTATGCATTTTCGGTAGTCCATATATCCTGGCTGGTTTAGAACCTGTATAATATATGCTTTCGTAAGTGTTTTGGTCAAAAGTTCCCTTTTTCTTTAACGATCTGAGAAATCGTTGCAATTTACTTTCACGTGATATGGTAGATCTCCAGCTATTTACTTGAATTTCGTTTTATCAGATATAATATTAAAAATAGATAAATCATATACTTTGTGATCCAGAATGACTACCCCATTACCTTTATCCGGTTTTAAAATGTTTTTGTTGTTTTTGAGTTTGACTTTGAGAGTCCGTACTTAAGGGACCTGTCTCTTATACACATCTTTTACATCGTGGAACTATGAGAATAGCCGCTGGACATCTCTTATTAACCTTCCAATGGAAGAGGTAGAAATAAAGGTGGTTAAAATTCCCACGAAAGAGAAACAAAAATAAATTTATTAAAGTTTGAAACACAATTAGGAATGTGAACGTCTAAAGCAGTATAACTTACGAAGTAGCAATTTCAAAGGAATGTAAATTTTAGTCGAGGAAACTGGCAATTCAAATTTAAAAATGATAATAAGCCCTTTAAATACACAGTATTACGGAAGTGTATGCAAAAAAAATCCAAAATTTAATTACATCTTCCACTTTCATTAGCTCATCTTTGAGAGTATCATTTAATGTCTCTCTTAATTGACTTAATTCTGGGATTCTAACCTTGAAATACATCATCTCTGATCTTTCGAAATCCTCGTTGAAAATCTTTCAATGCTATACAGTAGATAAATGGATTAATAGTAAAATTTAACCCCAGAAGCAACACACCCAGCCTGAAAACTATGTATTTAATACCGGTATCGCATATGAAATACATCAACATAAAAACAAAGTGTGGAGTTACTGTCACAATATAAACAAATGCAATTAAGATGAGAGTAGTCAATAGATCTGACTTGATTCTTTGAGTCCTTCCAATATTACTACGTTGAACTTCAGCAGAATGTTCATTACTAACTATTCTTGTTTTGTGTATCTTTAACAGCATCTTCACGTAACTGCAGAGTATAATGCAACTGGGTACCACAAAGCTTACAATAATGAATAAGATACCCACTGCAGCCCCACTACAGCATTCACTATTTCAATTGCACATGATTTCACAATTGGATTTATGTCTATGTATATTAGGATATATCGTTAAAAGTACACCACATACATGGGGGATAATGAGTGACATGCATGTAATTTTCCCACCCAATGATTTTTGGCGATACAATAATGGATGGATCCCCTTAATTCTAATTAGGGCCTATGTACTATCCTACTCTATTCAACAAATTATTCCCACTAGCAGTAAAATATCGCATGTGATATTTTACTGTTAGTGCGATTAATTTGTTGAATAGAGTAGGATAGTACATAGGCCCTAATTAAAATTAACGTGATCGATTCGATATTTAAAATAAATAAACACGAATTAGAGAAGTTGGCAACGCGCTTTTTTGAATCGTAAAATGTATTAACGACCAACGGCCAATGTTTAAAGGGCCTAAAACAGGCCTATTATCTAGGTCTTATGCGTGTATAAACTGGTGAATAATTTGAGCTATTTATCAAATTTGGATAGTGAAATTCTGAGAATAGCCGCAAGTCATCTTTTATTAACGTTTCAATGACCGTTTCGATATTTATCAAAATAAACTAACCGATATTTTATTTTCAGACAAGTTGGCAGCGTCTTTTCAATCATTAAATTTATTAATGGCCAATGTTTAAAGGCTCTAGTTTAAGGAAACATAGGTCTATTATCTATGTGTGTTTTAGAGTTGGCGAGGAAATTCTTCCTCGTTCGCCTTTTTTAGATGATGACGATGATGATGATGCCAATTCCTTTGATGTAGTCTGCTGTTCTCTGTAAATCTTCCCTGGCACCATAAATTTTTTGATGAAGTATAGTTGGTAATGGCCAAGTTTTCGTTTAGTTACATAATTTTTGCAGTTCTGAAGAATATGTTCAGCAGTCATTGATCTATCACCGCAGGAGGGACACATATCGGAGTGTCCAATACGAATACCAAACTTTTGGTGTAAGTGGTGATGGAGACGATTGTAGCTTGTCCTCAGTCGGAAAATTGTTACTTGTTCAGTTCTTTCGGATAGGTGTGGTAGCTGTCACTTGGGCTGTGACCGGGATGTTGATTATTTCATTCATGCTTCTGACAAGTTGATGATTGCTTTTGCTTCAAGATACTTTATTGGTGAACTGTCTTTTTTGTGCTCTTGCTTTTTAATTTCCTGTAATGCCGCAGTTTGCCGGTATTCATTGTATTACAACTCGGTTTATTACGGCATTTAGGTTGGTGAGAGTTGTTGACGGAGGATTTAGTTCCTTGATTTTCGCATCATTTAGAGCTTCGAAATAAAATTTAATGTAATTATTAGTTGAATCCTAATCCAGTACTCATTTTAAATATAAAATTTAATTTAATTACTGCATAGTATCTTTCACGTTTTTGGGTCAGCCTCCCCGATTGCTTTATGGACAACTACGCAATGTAATAATTGTAGTGAAAAGGACTAGCGACATTGTAACGATTTTAGTAAAACCATGCTATACTGATTATAGTATAGCCTCCATTGCGAAGAAAAATGATTAATATTGACTTCAATTACTCTCGATATTATCTGAACTTAAATTTAATTTCAGTGAATCATGATCAGGTTTCAGAACATTAGTGATATTCATGTGCAATGGTAACAGCTACTAGCGACTGCCTGCTGCCATGGGAATTTATCCTCCACACTATGTTAAGCTTTGTTTCCATATAATCGCTACACGCGATCGGCGACGGTTCTTGGTGATGCTGATTGGTCCGTGGAAACCGGAAACTTTCCCGATTGCTCCAGGGACTGATGGGCCTACGCAGTACAAACGATTGCACTGAACCACTGTAGCGACAGTGTAGATATTTTAAGGGTACCAGGCGTTATATAATGCGCCAATCCAGAGTGTCAAACATAACGAATGAACATACGTTTACGCTATATAATTTCTCACAAAGAGGCGGAGTGTAGCACCAATACCTAAAATATTAGCATGCGTCTAGCCTGCTCCTCCCGATGGTTCCCCTCCCTACAGACCTGATCCTATTCTATGGGAAACTATGGTGAATTTTATCTAAAACTGTCAACAAACAACTTTTAATATAATCATATTTATGTAACTATTAACTATTCTCCTTATCATTGTACGTACATTCTGTTTGAGTATATTTTTCAACCTTCTCTCTATATCTTAGTCAAAATCTTCAATATTATTAAATTACTGAGAATTGGCAACTGCAATACGACTTGAGAATGTTGGCATCTCCAAATACTGAGGACTTGCAAGTGGTGGCTAGCATGAAGATACGATGGCCTGGACGGTTCTATTAGGCCTATGCTCGAGGGGTGTTCTAGTTGAAAGAACAATAGCAATAGTCAGTCAATCACATAAATATTAACGAGACTTGGTAAATACTCAATGGCGCATTTAGGAACCTTGAAATGGTGGGCCTGATAGCAGGACGCAACGATGAAAAGGGAAGGGGGCCGATGTTGATATGAGGGGAAACTAGAGTGCAAAATAAGGTGGTTTTAACCTACTTGAGCGTTATTTTTTTTTTTTTGCTTCAAACATTTCCAAGTAGGAAAACCACTGGGGGTAAAGTGATCTTTTGGGGTGTGTCCCCCCATCCTAAATGCACTCCTAGATGCGCTACTGACTACGATACGATTATAGGAAAGTGTTGCTTTGAGGTAGGAATGATGCCACCACCTCTCAAAAAATAAAACTCTGAAAAACGTTTTCTTATACCGAAAACTTGTTATTGTTCACTAAAATCGCATACTATAAGTATATACCAATCATGAGAACAATTCAAATTTAACAAAATTCAACAATAACAGTTAATAAAACATTCCTGATGATCATAAAGTAACAATAGAAAAGTAAAACACAAAAACGTTAGTAAATTAAACTTAATTATTCATCATCATAGTTTCACAAATTTCTCATAATTTAATTTATTTTTTCTGATTAACAATTACATTTTTTTTTTGATATTCTAAATTCTCTATAATCTTACAAACATCACATTCTATAGAGTCTTTTCAAATAATGGTTGTAGGCCTACAGTATGATATGTTATATTTCAATATTCCATAAAATGAATTCAGCCTCTCAGTAACTTTACTTTTAAATTCTTTGTAAAATATGTAAACAATGGACCTTTCCGCTAAGCCCCGCCCCTTGGATATTGTTGGTAAGGTCCCACAAAATGACAGGGTAAAAGCATAGGAAAACACGAGCGTCTGTGGCACGTGTTTTGTGAGACGCGCGCATTCCTGGCCAATGTTCTGATTGGTCAGTTATTTGATTGACACTCGGGAAATGTCCAATTAATATCTGGTGAGACACACAAAAATAAATGATTGACAGGAATTCCATAGAAATTACCAAAACTGATTACCAGCCAATTTTAGGGTCTATGCAAAAGAACACATGGGCTGTAAAACAGTTCATGTGTTCTTCTGCATAGACCACATGAACTGTATCACAGTTCACCCTCAAATTCGACACCACTTAGGGACCTAAAATTTTGGGATGGTCTAGCGGCTCGGTTTCCACATAGAGGGCTTACTTTGTGTTAAAAAGATTGATAATTGTCATTTGGATCTTTGAAAAAGTGGTCTCGAATTAGACACTAAAATCGCATACTATTATAACAACCATAAGAAGCAATTCAAATTGAACATAATTCAACATTAGCAGTTACTAAAATATTCCTGATATAAAGTTACAAACTGAACAATAGAAAATTAAAATACAAAAACGTTAGTTAATTTAAACTTAATTATTAGCATCATAGTTTCACAAATGTCTCATAATTTAAGTTGTCTTATTTTTGTTTTTCTGATTTACATTATATTTTTTTTAATATTCTGAATTCTATATAATGTTACAAACATCTCATTCCATATAGTCTTTTCACATATTGGTTGTAGGCCTAACACTTTTGTTATTTTAATATTCCATACAAAAAATTAAAGGACTTTGCAATTTCATATTAAAATTCTGTGTAAAATATGTAAACAATGGACATCCGATAAGCCCCGCCCCTTGGATATTGTTGCTAAGGTCGCACTTAAAAAAAAACAAACGCAAACACATGCATGTGTGTGACGCGCATATTCCTGGTTATGTTCTGATTGGTCAATTAAGTTTAACACTTGGGAAAGGTCCAATTATCTGGTCAGACACAGATCAAAACAATTTAATTTTAGAATCAATGTAAAAGGACATATAAACTGTATTAATAATTCATCTGTTAATATTTTCCCATTCAACTGAAAATTAATAATACTTATAAATTAAATATATTTTCACGTTTTTAAGCACAACACAGGCTGTATATATATCTTCATATTCTTAATTTATGTTTTCATATATAAATTAATAAAAACTATTACAAATGTGCAATAAATTTATTAAAGTATTAAACACAATTAATAATATGAACGCCTAAATCAATATAACTTACGAAGTAGCAATTTAAAAGGAATGTAAATTTTAGTCGAGGAAACTGGGAATTCAAATTTAGAAAGATAACAAGTCTTTTAAATATATTACGGAGTGTATGCAAAAAAATCCAATATTTACTTATATCTTCCGCTTTCATTAGCTCATCTCCAAGAGTATATATACTTAATGTCTCTCTTAATTCACTTAATTCTGGAATTCTAACCTTGAAATACATCATCTCTAATCTTTCGAAGTCCTCGTTGAAAATCTTTGCATGCCATACAGTAGATAAATGAATGAATACTAAAATTTAAAACCAAAAACAACACACCCAGCCTCCAATATATGTAATTAATACACTGACATTAAACACATCAACTTGAAAACAAAGTTTGGAGTTAATGTCACAATATAAACAAATGCAATTAAGATGAGAGTAGTCAATAGATCTGACTTGACTAAAAGAAATGTAAATTTTAGTCGAGGAAACTGGGAATTCAAATTTAGAAAGATAACAAACCATTTAAATATATTACGGTAGTGCAGTTTGCAAAAACATTATTTACTTACATCTTCCACATTCATTAGCTCATTTCCGAGAGTATATATATATTAAATGTCTCTCTTCATTCACTTGATTCTAGCATTCTAACCTTGAAATATATCATCTCTAATCTTTCGAAGTCCTCGTTGAAAATCTTTGCATGCCATACAGTAGATAAATGGATTAATAATAAAATTTAACACCAGAAAAAACACACCCACACTCAAAGATATGTAATCAAACATGATCAAGCTTGGAGTTACTGTGACAATATAAACAAATGCAATTAAGATGAGAGTAGTCAATAGATTTGACTTGATTCTTTGAGTCCTTTTACTATTACTACGTTGAACTTCAGTAGAATGTTCATTACTAACTATTCTTGTTTTGTGTAACTTCAACAGCATCTTCACGTAACTGCACAGCATAATGCAAATGGGTACCGCAAAGTTTACAATAATTAATAAGATAACCAATACAGCATTCATGTTTTCAATTGCACATAATTTCTCAATTGGATCCGCATATATTGGGACATATATCGTGAAAAATACACCACATACATGGGGGATAATAAGTGACATGCGTGTAATTTTCCCACCCAATGATTTTTGGCGATACAATAATGGATGGACTACAGCAATATATCGTTCGATTGTAAGCAGAACAAAATTGTACGTTGATGTTTCAAATGCGTAGTAGAAGAAAAAGTTCATTTTACAGAATATGGTTCCAGCAATGCCATCAGGAACACGAATAACGTAGAAAATCAAATACACCAGAGAACCGAACAAATCAATCACAGTCTGATGGAGAAGTAATTTAAGTGACAAAGACTTCTTGTAAGTCTTGTTGTAGACGAACACAAATATGACAAATGAATTGGAAATAATACCAATACTACCAATTATACAACGAGCTATGACCAGCAGCATGTGTTCATGTTCTATGCCAGTTGTGTAGTTCGTAGATATATTCATAGTTTTCTATCTTTGTCTCCGGCCAAGTCCATAACAGATAACACACAGTATTTATCAAACGTTTCTTGTATATAATGTATTTCTTATATTATTTCCTATATTCCAATAATAGTATCAAACTATAACGGTTTCTTCAGCACTGTCATCTTCAACACACCCATTAGTCTCTGGTATTGAAAAGAGTTGTGGTAGGATTTATTCTATTAATGTCTGAGCTATTTTTTCCACAATATACCTTATGAGATGGTTTTTTTTTTATTAAGAATATTTTATGAATAAATTAATCCCACTAAAAGCAAAATATCGCATGAATTCTATTCTTGCGATAGGCTTTTTAATTTGTTAAATATAGTAGGATAGTATCGAATCGATCACGTTAATTCTAATTAGGGCCTATAGACTATCCTACTCTATTCAACAAATTACTCACTAACAGTAAAATATCGCATTAATTCTCTACATGTGATATTTTACTGTGTGGGATTAATTTGTTGAATAAAGTAGTACAGTATATAGACCCTAATTAGAATTAACGTGATCGATTCAATATTTAAAATAAATAAACACGAAGAGAAGTTGGCAACACACTTTTTTGAATCGTCAAATGTATTAACGGCCAACGGCCAATGTTTAAAGGGCCTAAAAACAGGTCTATTATCTAGGTCTTATGCGTGTATAAACTGGTGAATAATTTATGCTATTTATCAAATTTGGATAGTGAAATTCTGAGAATAGCCGCTAGTCATTTTTTTATTAACTTTTCAATGATCGATTTGATATTTATCACAATAAATTAACCGATATTATACTTCAAGACAAGTTGGCAGCGTCTTTTCAATCATCAAATTTATTAATGGCCAATGTTTAAAGGCTCTAGTCTAAGGAAACATAGGCCTATTATCTATGTGTGTTTTAGAGTTGGCGACGAAATTCTTCTTCTTCCTCATTCGCCTTTTTAGATGATGATGATGCCAATTTCTTTGATGTAGTCTGCTGTCCTCTGTAAATCTTCCCGGATACCATAGAGTTTTTGATGAAGTATAGTTGGTAATGGCCAAGTTTTCGTTTAGTTACATAATTTTTGCAGTTCTGGAAGAATATGTTCAGCAGTCATTGGTCCATCACCGCAGGAGGGACGCATATCGGCGCGGCGTGTCCAATACGAATACCAAACTTTTGGTGTAAGCGGTGATGGAGACGATTGTAGCCTGTCCTCAGTCGGAAAATTGTTACTTGTTCAGTTCTTTCGGATAGGTGTGGTAGCTGTCACTTGGGCTGTGACCGGGATGTTGATTATTTCATTCATTCTGACAAGTTGATGATTGCTTTTGCTTTAGGTAATAGGTCCATGCTTTATTGGTGAACTGTCTTTTTTGTGCTCCTGCTTTTTCATTTCCTGTAATGTCGCAGTGTGCCGGTATCAATTGTATTACAACTCGGTTTATTACTGCATTTAGGTTGGTGAGAGCTGTTGACGGAGGATTTAGTTCCTTGTTTTTCGCATCATTTAGAGCTTCGAAATATAATTTAATGTAATTTTTAGTTGAATCCTAATCCAGTACTCATTTTAAATATAAAATTTAATTTAATTACTGCATAGTATTTTTCACGTTTTTGGGTCAACCTTCCCGATTGCTTTATGGACAACTACGCAACGTAACGATTGTAGTGAAAAGGACTAGCGACATTGTAAC
Organism: Anneissia japonica; assembly: GCF_011630105.1. Classification (NCBI taxonomy): domain Eukaryota; kingdom Metazoa; phylum Echinodermata; class Crinoidea; order Comatulida; family Comatulidae; genus Anneissia; species Anneissia japonica. The sequence goes on from NW_022752912.1 coordinate 260,838, forward strand.
GATTTTAGTAAAACCAGGCTATACTGATTATAGTATAGCCTCCATTGCGAAGAAAAATGATTTTGACTTCAATTACTCTCGATATTATCTGAACTTAAATTTAATTGCAGTGAACCATGATCAGGTTTCAGAACATTATTGATGTTCATGTGCGACAGCGACTAACGACTGCCTGCTGCAATGGAGATTTATCCTCCACTATGTTAAGCTTGGTTTCCATATAATCGCTACACGCGATCGGCGACAGTTCTCGGTGATGCTGATTGGTCGCTGGAAACGGGGAGCTTTCCCGATTGCTCCGGGGACTGATAGGCCCACGCACTGGTACAACGATTGCACTGAAAACACTGTAGCGACAGTGTAGACAGTTTTAAGGGTACCAGGCGTTATATAATGCGCCAATCCAGAGTGTCAAACATAACAACTAACCAGAGCCTGGAATACAAATACGTATGAACATACGTTTACGCATATAATTTCTCACAAAGGGGCGGAGTGTGTAGTGCCAAGATATATACTATACTTGAAATATTAGCATGTGTCTAGCCTGCTCCTCCCGATGGTTTCCCTCCCTACAGATCTGATCCTATTCTATGGGAAACTATAGTGAATTTTATCTAAAACTGTCAACAAATAACTTTTAATATAATCATATTTATGTAACTATTAACTATTCTCCTTATCATTTTACGTACATTCTGTTTGAGTATATTTTTCAACCTTCTCTCTATATCTTAGTCAAAATCTTCAATATTATTAAATTACTGAGAATTGGCAACTGCAATACGACTTGAGAATTTTGGCATCTCCAAATACTGAGGACTTGCAAGTGGTGGCTAGCATGAAGATACGATGGCCTGGCCTGGACGGTTCTATTAGGCCTATGCTCGAGGGGTGTTCTAATTGAAAGAACAATAGCAATAGTCTGTCAATCCCGTAAATATTAACGAGACTTGGTAAATACTCAATGGCGCATTTAGGAACATTGAAATGGTGGGCCTGATAGCAGGACGCAACGGTGAAAAGGGGAGGGAGCCGATGTTGATATGAGGGGAAACTAGAGTGCAAAATAAGGTAATTTGCCACCACCTCTCAAAAAAAAAAATAAAACTCTGAAAAACGTTTTCTTATACCGAAAACTTGTTATTGTTCACTAAAATCGCATACCATAAGTATATACCAATGATAAGAACAATTCAAATTTAACATAATTCAACATTAACAGTTAATAAAACAGTCCTGATGATCATAAAGTAACAATAGAAAATTAAAATACAAAAACGTTAGTAAATTTAACTTAATTATTCATCATCATTGTTTCACAAATTTCTCATAATTTAATTTATTTTTTTTATTAACAATTAAAACATTTTTTTGTTGATATTCTAAATTCTCTATAATCTTACAAACATCACATTCCATAGAGTCTTTTCAAATAATGGTTGTAGGCCTACAGTATGATATGTTATATTTTAATATTCCATAAAATGAATTCAGCCTCTCAGTAATTTTACTTTAAAATTCTGTGTAAAATATGTAAACAATGAACCTTTCCGCTAAGCCCCGCCCCTTGGATATTGTTGGTAAGGTCCCACAAAATGACAGGGTAAAAGCATAGGAAAACACGAGCGTTCGTGGCACGTGTTTTGTGAGACGCGCGCATTCCTGGCCAATGTTCTGATTGGTCAGTTATTTGACTGAAACTCGGGAAATGTCCAATATTTCTGATAAGACACACAAAAATAAATGAATTACAGTAATTCCCTAGAAAATACCAAAACTGATTAACAGCCAATTTTAGGGTCTATGCAAAAGAACACATGGACTGTAATACAGTCCATGTGTTCTTTTGCACAGACCACATGAACTGTACCACAGTTCACCCTCAAATTCGACACCACTTAGGGACCTAAAAGTTTGGGATGGTCTGGCGGCTCGGTTTCCACTTAAAAAGATTGATAATTGTAATTTGTATCTTTGAAAAAGTGGTCTGGAATTAGACACTAAAATCGCTTACTATTATAACAATCATAAGAAGCAATTCAAATTGAACATAATTCAACATTAGCAGTTACTAAAATATTCCTGATATCATAAAGTTACGACAAGTTGAACAATAGAAAATTAAAGTACAAAAAAGTTATTAAATTAAACTTAATTATTAACCATCATAGTTTCACAATTTTCTCATAATTTAATTTGTTTTATTTTTGTTTTTCTGATTAACAATTAAAATTATTATTATTTTTATAATATTCTGAATTCTGTATAATGTTACAAACATATCATTCCATATAGTCTTTTCACATATTGGTTGTAGGCCTAACATAGTGTATTGTTATTGTTATTTTTAAATTTCCATACAAAAAATAAAAGACTTTGTAATTTCATTTTTAAATTCTGTGTAAAATATGTAAAAAATGGACCTCCGATAAGCCCCCTTAAATACGGTATTGTTGCTAAGGTCGCACTTAAAAAAAAGCGCAAACACATGTATGGAATGACGCGCAAATTCCTGGTTATGTTCTGATTGGTCAATTAAGTTTAACACTTGGGAAAGGTCCAATTATCTGGTCAGACACAGATCAAAACAAATGTTTTACTGATATTCCATAGAAATTCCCGAAATTGATCACCATTTAATTTTAGAATCTATGTAAAATTGACATATAAACTGTATTATTAATTCATCTGATAATATTTGCCATTCAACTGGAAAGTAATAATACTTATAAATTAAATATATTTTCATGTTTTTAAGCACAACACAGACAGTATATATATCTTCATATTCTTAAATTATGTTTTTATATATAAATGAATAAAAACTATTACAAATGTGCAATAAACTTATTAAAGTATTAAACACAATTAATAATGTGAACGTCTAAATCAATATAACTTACGAAGTAGCAATTTACAAGGAATGTATATTTTAGTCGAGGAAACTGGGAATTCAAATTTAGAAAAATAACAAGTCATTTAAATGTATTACGGTAGTGTATGCAAAAAAATCTAATATTTACTTATATCTTCCGCTTTCATTAGCTCATCTCTAAGAGTATATATATTTAATGTCTCTCTTAATTCACTTAATTCTGGGATTCTAACCTTGAAATACATCATCTCTAATCTTTCGAAGTCCTCGTTGAAAATCTTTGCATGCCATACAGTAGATAAATGGATTAATACTAAAATTTAACCCCAGAAACAACACACCCAGCCTCCAATATATGTAATTAATACACTGACATATTAAATACATCAACACGAAAACAAAGTGTAGAGTTACTGTGACAATATAAACAAATGCAATTAAGATGAGAGTAGTCAATAGATCTGACTTGATTCTTTGAGTCCTTTTACTATTACTACGTTGAACTTCAGTAGAATGTTCATTACTAACTATTCTTGTTTTGTGTAACTTCAACAGCATCTTCACGTAACTGCACAGCATAATGCAAATGGGCACCACAAAGCTTACAATAATGAATAAGATAACCAATACAGCATTCATTTTTTCCATTGCACATAATTTCACAATTGGATCCATGTATACATATATTGGGATATATATCGTGAAAAATACACCACATACATGGGGGATAATAAGTGACATGCATGTAATTTTCCCACCCAATGATTTTTGGCGATACAATAATGGATGGACTACAGCAATATATCGTTCGATTGTAAGCAGAACAAAATTGTACGTTGATGTTTCCAATGCGTAGTAGAAGAAAAACCACATTTTACAGAGTATGGTTCCAGCAATGCCATCAGGAACACGAATAACGCATAAAATCAAAAACACCAGAGAACCGATCAAATCAATCACAGTCTGATGGAGAAGTAATTTAAGTGACACAGACTTCTTGTAAGTCTTGTTGTAGACGAACACAAATATGACAAATGAATTGGAAATAATACCAATACTACAAAATATACAACGAGCTATGAACAGCAGCATGGGTTCTTGTAGTTCTATGCGAGTTGTGTAGTTCGTAGATATATTCATAGTTTTCTTTCTTTGTCTTCGGCAAAGTCCATAACAGATACCGTAACACACAGTATTTATCAAACGTTTCTTGTATATAATGTATATCTTATATTATTTCTTATATATTCCAATGGTAGTACGGTTTCTTCAGCACTGTTCTCTTCAACACACCCATTTGTCTCTTGATTATGATGTGGTATTGAAAAGAGTTGTGGTAGCATTTATTCTATTAATGTCTGAGCTATTAGACATTTCAAACAATATACCTCATGCAATGGTTTACCTTTAAGGATATTTTATGAATAAATGAATCCCACTAAAAGCAAAATATCGCATGAATTCTATTCATGCGATATTTTGCTATTAGCGGGATTACTTTGTTAGAGTAGTATAGTATCGAATCGATCACATTAATTCTCATTAGGGCATGTATTATCCTACTCTATTCAACAAATTTATCTCACTCACAGTAAAATATCGCATTAATTCTATTCATGCGATATTTTACTATTAGTGGGATTCATTTGTTGAGTAGAGTAGGATAGTATCGAATCGATCACGTTAATTCTAATTAGGGCCTATAAACTATCTTACTCCATTCAACAAATTAATCGCACTAACAGTAAAATATCGCATTAATTCTATTCATGTGATATTTTACTGTGTGGGATTAATTTGTTGAATAGAGTAGGATAGTATATAGGCCCTAATTAGAATTAACGTGATCGATTCGATATTTAAAATAAATTAACATGAAGAGAAGTTGGCAACACGAGTTTTTGATGAAGTATAGTTAGTAATGGCCAAGTTTTCGTTCAGTTACATAATTTTTGCTGTTCTGGAAGAATAATGTTCAGCAGTCATTGGTCCATCACCGCAGGAGGGACGCATATCGGCGCGGAGTGTCCAATACGAATACCAAACTTTTGGTGCAAGCGGTGATGGAGACGATTGTAGCTTGTCCTCAGTCGGAAAATTGTTACTTGTTCAATCCTTTCGGATAGGTAGTAATAGGCCTAGCTGTCACTTGGGCTGTGACCGGGATGTTGGTTATTCCATTCATGCTTCTGACAAGTTGACGATTGCATTTGCTTCTTTATAAGATACTTCATTGGTGAACTGTCTTTTTTGTGCTCCTGCTTTTTCATTTCCTGTAATGCCGCAGTGTGCTGGTATCCATTTTATTACAACTCGGTTTATTACTGCATTTAGGGTGGTGAGAGCTGCACATGTTGACGGAGGATTTGGTTCCTTATTTTTCGCATCATTTAGAGCTTCGAAATATAGGCCTAATTTAATACAATTATTAGTTGAATCCTAATCCAATACTAATTTTCAATATAAAATTTACTTTAATTACTGCATAATATTTTTCACGATTGCTTTATGGACAACTACGCAACGTAACGATTGTATAGTGAAAAGGACTATACCGACATTGTAACGATTTTAGTAAAACCAAGCTATACTAATTATAGTATAGCCTTCATTGGGAAGAAAAATGATAAATATTGACTTCAATTACTCTCGATATTATCTGAACTTAAATTTAATTGCAGTGAATCATGATCAGGTTTCAGAACATTCATATGCAATGGTAACAGCGACTACCGACTGGCTGCTGCCACGGAGATTTTATAATCGCTACACGCAATCGGCGACAGTCCTCGGTGATGCTGATAGGTCGTTGGAAACCGGAAGCTTTCCGATTGCTCCGGGAACTGATAGGCCCACGCACTGGTACAACGATTGCACTGAAAACACTGTAGCGACAGTGTAGACAGTTTTAAGGGTACCAGGCGTTATATAATGCGCCAATCCAGAGTGTCAAACATAATAACTAACCAGAGCCAGTATACCAATACGAATGAACATACGTTTACGCTATATAATTTGTCACAGCGGGGCGAAGTGTGTAGCGCCAAGATATATACTATACTTAAAATATTAGCATGCGTCTAGCTGCTGCTCCCTATGGTTCCCCTCCCCACAGATCTTTATTCTATGGGAAACTATAGTGAATTTTATCTAAAACTGTCAACAAACAACTTTTAATATAATCATATTTATGTAACTATAAACTGCACGAAAACGCTAAAACGATAGTAATCCATGCAATTATCAATAGGCCTATATCATCATCAGTTAGCATACCATTTTAATATTAATAGCATGACGTGATGGTGAAAGATGATCATACTTAACTTGCTATTATTATTAATCTTAACTTTAATCATAAATTTGGTTTAATGAAGATGAGAATCAGAAATTATGTGAAATCTAATTTTCCTCAGTCATCATCGTACTTCTTTTTCTAATGGCATTGGATTGTGTGTAATGCTGACCTTATATATTATTTTATTTGTATCTTATTCAATTATCTGACCGTAAAACCTCGAATTGAAGCCCAATGGGCTTAATCTCGAGATGAAGCCATTCTCGAATTGAAGCCCCTCTTTAGTTTGCAAATATAGCATAGTCTTCTTTTCGAGATAGTAGGCCTACAGTTTATACACTATACATGAATTTAAAAAAAAAATCCAAAATAAATAAAAAATAAAAAATTGGTTTATACAGTAATGTAGGTGATTTAATGTCAATTAAATACACTCATCATACAGGTTGATGTTACAGTGGCCGTATTTATTGTTTTATAGTACAAATTCACAAAGTTTACAGCACTCATTTTGAAAAGAAGACCCCCCCCTCCCTTCTTTACTTTGCAAAAGTAGCCTCGAAAAGAAGCCCATCTCGAAAGGAAGCCCATCTAAAGTTTTCAAAAAAAAAAAAGAAGCCCCCCTCAGGGGCTTCAATTCGAGGTTGTACGGTATTTCACTAATTATCTTAAATTCTTCTTATCATTGTACGTACATTCTGTTCGAGTATATTTTTCAACCTTCTCTCTATATCCTAGTCAAAATCTTCAATACTGTATTATTAAATTACTGAGAATTGGCAACTGCGATACGACTTGTTGGCATCTCCAAATAATGAGGACTTGTGGTGGCTATCATGAAGATACGATGGCCTGGACGGCTCTATTAGGCCTATGCTCGAGGGGTGTTCTAGTTGAAAGAACAATAGCAATAGTCGGTCAATCACGTAAGTATTATTAACAAGACTTGGTAAACTCATTGGCGCATTTAGGAACCTTGAAATGGTGGGCCTGATAGAAGGACGCAACGGTGAAAATGGGAGGGGCCCGATATTGATATGAGGGGAAACTAGAGTGCAAATAAGGTGGTTTTAACCTACTTGAGCGTTATTTTTTCCCCTTCAAACATTTCCAGGTGGGAAACCACTGGGTGGTAAAGTGATCTTTTGGGGGTGTGTCCCACATCCTCCATGCACTCGTAGATGGGCTACTGACTACGATACGATAGGAAAGTGTTGTTGTGACGTAGAAATTATGCCACCACGTCAAAAAATACAACTCTGAAAAACGTTTTCTTATACCGAAAACTTGTTATTGTTCACTAAAATCGCATACTATAAGTATATACCAATCATAAGAACAATTCAAATTAATTAATTCAACATTAACAGTTAATAAAACATTCCTGATGATCATAAAGTAACAATAGAAAATTAAAATACAAAAACGTTAGTAAATTAAACTTAATTATTCATCATCATAGTTTCACAAATTTTTCATAATTTATTATTATTTTTTCAATTAAACAAATTTTTTTTTGATATTCTACATTCTGTATAATTTTACAAACATCACATTCCATAGAGTCTTTTCAAATAATGGTTGTAGGCCTATAGTATGATATATCATATATTAATATTCCATAAAATGAATTCAGCCTCTCAGTAATTTTACTTTAAAATTCTTTGTAAAATATGTAAACAATGGACCTTTCCGATAAGCCTCGCCCCTTGGATATTGTTAAGGTCCCACAAAATGACAGGGTAAAAGCATAGACAAACACGAGCGTTTGTGGCACGTTTTGTGATACGCACGCATTCCTGGCCAATGTTCTGATTGGTCAGTTATTTGATTGACACTCGCGAACTGTCCAATATTTCTGGTAAGACGCACAAAATACAGTTCATGTGTTCTTCTGCATAGACCACATGAACTGTATCAAAGTTCATCCTCAAATTCCAGACCACTTTGGGACCTAAAAGTTTTGGATGTTCTAGCGGCTCGGTCTCCAATTAGAGGGTTGGCTTTGTGTTAAACGATTGATAATTGTCATTTTGATCTTTGAAAAAGTGGTCTCGAATTAGATGGTCTCGAAATGAGAGAGGACTCGATTTGGAGGGTGCACTGTATTAATGCATCTATTAATATTTTCCCATTCAACTGAAATGTAATAATACTTATAAATCAAGCAATTAAAATATTTAAATATATTTTTCAATTATTTTACCTCAGCACAGACAGTTATATAATATTCCTAAATATTGTTTTTTATATAAATCAATAAAAACTATTACAAATGTGCAATAAATTCATCAAAACATTAAACATAATTAAGAATGTGAAATGTGTAAAGCAGTATAACTTACAAGCAGCAATTCAAAGGGAATGTAAATTTTATTCGAGGAAATAATATACAACAAATCACTGCAATAGATGAAATCTGATTGGCTGATTAAAATTTAAAAATTAAATTTGCAAATAACCATTACTTGGAAATGTAAAACAGAATAAAATATAATAAACACATTCAACCTGTTCTAGCATAGTGGTTTAAAAAAAGAAAAAATTGGATAAATGGAAGATAAAAGAAAGCCTTACTTACTGATATAAGAAAATAATGCTTTGGCTAGACTGTCAAATTTTATTTGACAAAAACATGTTACATGCCTAAATATGGTAATGATGACATCATATCATTACCATATATAGGCACATCATGACTATATATGGCCATACAACAGTTTTTTGTCAAACAAAATTTGATAGTGTGGGCAGAGTTTAACAATGACAATTTAATTGCACCATAGATATAACTATAATCACTAAATTTACATAATAAGCTTTGGTTCACACACGTACACTCACAAGGCAACAACCATGAGCTGACACAGCTAGAGCAAAAATGCTTAAGGTCGAATAATCTATATATCATCACGAATATCGGATACGAGAATGCATATGACTTAACCTGAGCCTACACCATCAGATTTCTGTGGGTTTTTTTTATTAACTTTTATATTAACACGTTGAAATTGATATTTCAATAGCTTACCATCTTTTGGATATAAAGTTTAAGCTGTTGGTCCAGTGTGCAAAATGGTCCATGGGCATGATAGCTAAAGGCCTGACCAGACTATCAAATTTTATTTAACAAAAACAGGTGATATGGCTAAAAATGGTCATGATGTCATCACATCATGACCATACATAGGCACATAATGACCATATATGGGCACATCATGATCATATATATCTATATAACAGATTTTTGTCAAAAGAAAATGTGATGATCTCGACAGAACTTTGTGCAGTAGACTATCTGAGAACAAAACAATCGATGGTCTCCTTAATTTATACGGTCCAATCCACCACCACTGGAAAATGTTTCTGTACTCTAGTGGGGGTATCGTTTGGTGTATTTCACATGGAAGAAATCCAATCCAATTCTAGCAAACCAAAAATCTGAGTGTGTATGCCAAGGTTCATGCGGCAAAATCTACAGCCTATCACAATAATTTGCTATTCTAATTATATTACAAATCCATTTATTCTAAAGTACATTTTTTTTTATCATATGCAATATGAATGAATAGGGAGTTTGGTCACAATAGGATAAAACAAACAATTTAATCCTAAAAATTTCAGCTTTAAAACATTACATAGATCAAATATTTCAATCAACAAAAATATAATATAAAAAAAAAACCATTAAGTATAAAAAAATATACATTAATAATATGAGCTTTTAAAGCTTTACAGGGATGGGGTATTTGCAATGTAATAAGCCAATATATTCAACACAATTGGGTTAAACTTGATCCGAGCTAAACCCAAATTAAGCCCCCATTAAGTATCAACATCATTTCAAGAGGAGAAATGTAATTCCCAAGTGCCAATATTTTCTGAAAATTTCAGAAATACGATAGAAAAAGTGAGCATTGGTAAGACATTTTAAGATACAATAAAAGAATTAGCAGTTTTTACATTGCAATTCACGATATACAAGCACTTTGTAACACTTTGATCAATCACTCAACAATTAACCTATGACCAAATTGAAAACCATCAAATCTAGCTTCTAACCAATAATTCAAAGACATCATCTTGATATCATGCATCACATATTGCATTGATGATAGGTTCTATTAGCTAGGGAGAAGGAGGAAAATGGTGAAGGGGTAACAATTCTATGGCTGGAGAGGGAAAAAATAATTATATTTAGGAAAATTGGCAAACTACAAGTTTTGTCCAAATGTAAAATGTGATTCCTTGTCTCTCTCTCTACAGTAACCACAATACCTTTTTGGGGACTCAGTAATTGGTAATTTTACAACTGCCCCTTCCCTAGACATGACAAATGTCAGGCTCTGCAAAAATCTTCATGAATTTTAAATCTCTAGGGACATCTTTCAATAAATTGTTATAATGGTCATGTGATCAAAAAGTGAAAGTCACATGAAGATGATGATGTCATTACTTGAGGCATAACAAAACTTTTTGATTGGATAAAACTAGCACAACGGAAACAAATTTCAACAGGTTTCAGATTAAAAAATTCAACGATGCCAAATTATTAACTTTTTTTTTTTCAAGTAACTCATATAAAACTTTACATAAAATCTGAAAAAAAAAACCAAACAGAAAACCAAGGACAAAAGAAAGGATAGGATAGTTGCTTAAACTTGGAGGGAGATTCATTCAAATAAAAATACAGCAGCATACATCCATTGCTAAGGAAATACTTTTTTTATACCTTGTTTCGCGAACTTTTCTTTTAAAGATCGTCGAACAAAAATTTTGGTATTTCATTTAGCGAAATAGCTTTGTCAAAAACATCCAGACAGAGGAGAAAACAAAAATAAAATTGTATTGGGTGATGTAAACAGTGTAGTAATGGAATGGCTACATGCTTTAAATTTATATAATTAGGAAGAAATATACATCTTATTTTTGGAGATTTAAAGGCAGCAGCAGTCATCATAAATATAAAGAAAAGCTTTTATTTTTTTTTTTCCCCTGCAATTTCCATTTTTTCATGGCAGCAGGTGTACTAATTGGCCAAGCATAAAATTGAATTTTTATTTGAAATCACCATTATTGGCAGGTGGTGGGTTCGATAAACAATGTGTAAAAAAAGTCTTGTCTAAAGGTGGGGATTCATTGAAGTCTTGGCCTTCTACTTAAATACAAATATCCCGACATAATGGTACAGTGATAGGATGAGAAACTTCAAACTGGAAGCTACTAAATTTATACAATAAATAAAATGCTGAGTTGGTACAGGAAGTTTAAAATATTATATGTTGCTTATACAAATACATCATAATGGGCAAACACATACAGTTTAATAGAATATAAATAGATGAGATGTGATATTCTGATTATAATAAAGTAAATAAAACATTGAAAATTGTAGTACTTTAAGGTCTAGGTGTATTTGGTATGACTCTAAATTTTGAGCACACAATTGTTCTCACTTTGACCTGAAGAAGAGCACTAGTCTAATACTAGTCTTTAAAAGTACTAACATTTTCAGTCTTATTTAGAAGATCACTGTATTACTGTATTTATAAACAATATTATTTTCATCCAGTAATACTTCTGATTAAGATACAAAACCTACCAACAATAAGTTAATTCAAATTATAAATAACCTCTCATGACAATACACTCAAAATAACTGTGGTGTTCCACATGGTGTAACAATAACATCGGTGTATTGCTCCGATTTTGATGTTAAAATGCGCCACCTACTGCTCCTACCGCTGTCGGAGAAAGCTTTCCCGACGAAGTGCTGTCTCCGTCACTCTGTATTTCTTCTTTCTGCGCCGGACACTCAAAATGGACGCAATGAAATACCTGTCAGAGAATAATAACAAATATATTGTATTATAATTATGGTTTATGATGAATGAATTAATTAGAGATATACTGCCATCTAAGAAATTGATTAAAAAAAACCTAAAAAGTAAATCAAAATTAAAGTTGCTCAAAGAATCAGATTTTATTCACTTTGAAAAAGTTACAAATTAAAGATTTACAGACAATTTACTAGCAGAAATTTAAAAGTATATAGGAAGAATATAAAAATAAACACAAAACTAAGATTATTCTTGTAGAAATAAAATCAGCACAAAATTCTATAGTTTCATCCCACCTGCAACTTTCCAAGCCATATACATATTTTTTCCCTCACAATCAAACAAATTTAAAGCATTTTATCAGTCCAATATGCTGTCACAAAATTGCTGGTTTTACCTCACTTATTTTCCATATTCATAATTAAATATTTTTATTTTCTACTCTGCTTAGATGCTTCTAGCAGAACCTTTCTTTTTTCTCCTTTGAAACCAATTTTTAAGCTAGTTAAATAAGTTACAAAAAAAAAGTTTTGCCCAAGGCAATAAATGTATTTTAATAAATAGAGAATTAGAGAGAAGATTAGTAAAAAAACTGAAAGGTCGCAACATATGTTGCAAGATAACAACAGTATCCCGTCAACATTTGGCAAGGTCTGTCCACAGATAAAGAGTTTACAATCATGCTAAGATCCATCAGCAAATGGTTGGGACGATACGTACAGTTACATCAGTCTGCGTAGATACTATCGCTTGGGTGTGTCTATTTCAATCATTTCTCCTAATCATACTAAATAACAAAATCTTCCAGCAATTATTTCAAAGTTTATCATTCCTATGATTTCCTTTGGATCTTTTATTGCTTTGATTCTAAAGAAGGTAAATATCTCTTTAAGCTCCTATCAATTTCAGGGAATTTAATGATACAAAAATATTTTTGAAAAATATAAAATATAAGTTGTATTCATAACTAAATATTAAGGAAAGTGCTAGTGATCTGATTTTTGTAAAAGGAATGGTTAAGAGTCCCATGCTATTGTCTATGTAATGGGCAAGAAACTTAAACAGGAATATAAATGGATAGCTGGAAAGCGTAAATGACTTTTCAATAATTCTGGAATAATTTTGACCTAATATTCTTTAGTTCCAAGAGAGGCTATTTTTGTATCCATTTAACCGAAAAATAAATATTTCCAGCTTTGGAATAGGTTCCAAGACAGATGGTGCTTTAAGAAACACACACTATTTTTATTGACAGTTAACATAGCTTCGCCCAGTACATCATAACATGCTTTATTCTTTATTTAATTCTCTTTTGCGTATCTTTTATTAACTTACTTTAGTATGTATTTGCTTTATCTATAATTAAGTTGGATTAAAAAGCAGTTTTTCTTGTTTCCATAATGTATACATTTTCCTATATTTTATTTTTTATTGTTGATTATTAAATTGCTTACTTTCATCTTACGTCCCCCTCTCTATTTCCACAAAGCTTATGGGGTTTTAGGAGGGTTCTATTTTGTCCCCTGCTTCTTTCAATGTATTTACATTTATTTTTATATATCCAAAAATAAAGAAATTTTGAAATAAACTGCACTGAAGTGCTGGTATGGAAGTACTTCTTAATTATTTAAAGTTCTATACTTAAAACAGAAACAATAGTGATTTTGGTAAGCCAATATACATCATACAATGTTGAACGTAGAAAATCATACAATGTTGAACGTATTAAACCCATAATCTTTAAAATAAGCCGGGCTGAGTATCTGTCACAACTTAGCTATCTTCCGATCTTTTACACACATACCCCCAGGAAAAGAATCTCTACATCTTCATTTTGCATGTCATACAAGAGCATCTCCAATCACTCTGGTAGAAAGATGTACAACTAAAAGTCCCAGTGGAAATGCATAAAACTTAAAAATCATAATCTGTATCCCATGGGGGCGTGGCTCCAAAGGACGTCCATTACTCACTTCATTGGCGGTGTTCCGAGTTCCAACAATCTTGATGAATGCCACGGCTTTCTGAGGAAAATTCAGGGTCTGCCAAGACCTGTTGCAAACAATAATCATCCATGACATAAGTAAAGATATCATGGATTTATTAGACAGAAACAGAAACATTTTTTGACATGAATTTTAATATTTTGAAATGAATACAAATTGTTTGATATTAATCAAAAGTACTTTCTGTATCTCTGTATTAGACAGACCTTGTTTACAGAATTTGATAGTATAGCACATATAATGTTAAACTATGATTGATTGTTAACAAGATAGGCTACGGTCTCTACATCACCAAGGGGCTATAGATTTCACCGTTTCCCGAAACTAGAGCAGTCAATAATTGTTGTATATACCTCATACATAGATTCTACGAGGTCTAAAGAAAGTAATGAAAAGAGTACCCACCAAGTAGGACTGGCTTACTTCATAGGCCTAGGCGATCAAAGGGCTAATCTCTCTCAGCGTTGTAGAGGTTGCATCCTCTTTACCGTACGTGCGTGTCATAATTGCATAGCAACCACGTTATAGGTGGGGGGTAAGAGATTACAAATCGCGACAGGGCAAAAAAAGTACTATCATTTAGGGTATAGGACAATTTTTCCCCAGGAAGAAAGTACTTATCATCCTAACCTACATCAGAGGAGTGATGGTTGAAGTTATTGCTGGCTTTTTAAACAATCAGATGCCTAGAATCTATGTATGCAGTATGTAATAGGCTTACCATCCCAAAACCAGTGTCAGCACTAAATGCTTAACTAAGGAATTAGCATAAGAATGTGGCAGCACCTGTATTGTATACTTTATAGTACAGAGAAGCTGTAATACTTTTAATCATAACTACAGGAAATAGTAAGACAACTTCAGTAAATGACCTATTGGTTTAAAGCAGGGGTGGGCATAAAAACCCAGTGAATTTTTGATTTAACACAGAGGGCCGCACCCAAACTTTGATGTTTCCAGTGAGCTTCCAAAAACCTCCAAGCACTGCTTTTACATCATTTCATTCTCAGTTTTAATGGAACTTTTTACATATGATTGGTGTCGGGCCGTAAAAATCAAGGTGTTTTCTAGACAATTTTGATTGGCGGGCCGCAAACATAGGGTTTTTAATCCATTATCGGGGCCGCAATAAGATCGCTGACGGGCCGCATGCGGACTGCGGGCTGCACTTTGCCCACCTGTGGGTTTAAATCTTATAATGTGGAGAATATGAATAAATTGAAAAGTCAATTTTCATGTTTCGGTCACTAGTACTGGTTTTGGCATTGCAAACCCTATATGCCTACAATGTTAACTCCCTCCACCCTCAAACGTATGTTCTGTACTCCTGTGAAAAATGATGACAATTATGGATGGTTCCACAATAAAACATTTAAACCAGTCTCCAAGTATACAGATAAGCCTCAACACTGCTTATGAATATTCAGTTAGTGCATTCTTCCAGATTATTTAGTTATTTTCCCGCAAGTATAATTGAAATCCTTACCTGCAGTTCTCTTTGGTTTTGTCGGCTACCCGTACCCATGTTTGGTTGTCTGTTGAAACCTCTATGTGGTAACTGTATGTACGATCATCACAGTCCCAAAGTAGCATCCTAGAAACAGGTTAAACAGAGCATGAAAATAAAGATATGCGAGAATATAGATGAGGGAAAAAGGTATCTGGTAGAAGGATAGATAAAAGGGGAGGGCGTGGGGCAGGGTCAATAAACTTGGATTAAGATATAACTAGATATTACAGTAGTACTTCTGAAACACAGTAAAGGCAACAAACAAAAAGACAACAACAATGATGCAATAAATTGATGCAATAAATTGATGCAATAGAATTGATAATGGATACAAATTGGGGAAAAATTCAAATTCCGCTCAGATAACCTTTGGAACAATCTTCCTCACACGAAATTCATTAAATTCTTTAACTTTGCATTCCTTCAAAAATTTGATTTCATTTAAAACTTGTTTCTTTTTGCTACTTGCGTATACCAATTTTCACTGTTTCTTTTTTTACAAATAATTTCTTTAAATATTATTTCATATTCTCAACATGCTTTTACCTGCTAACTGGACCTTAAGGAAGAACAATGTAAATTGATTGAAAAAATTGACAACTGTATTAACTGAAAAAAAAATTCAGAACTATTTATTGAATCCAGAATGAATTTATTTCATATGTAAATTGATTAAGTTTTAAGATTTCTATCTATCTATATAAGGTTTGAGTGTTTTGTTGGTGGGAGCTGGTGTGGTGGGGTGTGTTGTTACATGTATTAAACATTACAACTTTTAACTAATGTAGAGTCACAATATGTCATGTTTGTATAGCAGCATTATAGTAGTAGAGATCTACTAATAGTGTAGTCTATATATTGAACAATAGAAGTAGCCATGGTATATCGTGGAAAAAAGTCCCCCAGTGGCAGTTTGAACAAATAACTTCTTTTCTCGTGGCTGGCCGTATATGCCCTTTTTACTTATTTCCAGAGTGAAAAAGGTAGATATCATCCGATATCCGTGGGATAAAATGATTATATTTCGATAGAATGCATTATTAAATATACTTATTAAAGAGAAAATGTTAATGAATCAAATAATTATCTCATTACTGGGCTACCGCACTTGACATCTCAATGTAGGTAATGAGTTGCTAATCGTCATCAATGTAAATGTTCATTGGAAAATGAACGACACATTTATCATTTACTGTATTGTGATAAGATTTTGATTTGACCCCAACACATTTCTTTTTATATTCCAGATGGGTGTTTGTCTTTGATTCACATTTATAGATCAAGATGAATATACTTACTGAATTTGTAAAAATAACAGAATTCCTGTTTTTCTGATTTTATACTAAACAAATTTAAATATATGTTTAAAATCTACAACAGAGGCTAATGAACATCCATTTTACAGTAATGGTAACACACACATACACACACACACACGCTCTCTGAGCCTAGGTCGGATGACAGAAAGGTCTATCCTATTCCTAAAGCTAGCCCACCTATCCTAGGACTGCTGTATTAAAATGGTGAAAATTCACCAAGTTTAAAGGGCAATTTCAGCCTTTACGAAAAGTTTTCCTTTTGAAATAGAATAAAATAACAACTAATGGTATACTAAAAACTTGATCTCAAAAGCATTCCATACCTAGTACAGTACTTAGCGACTTCCTATGGTGGCACTGTTTGTTTTAATATTGTCTCTGTATGACATACCGGATGATAGACCCCAGAAATACAACAAAACATACTGTACAAGTAATGGTTTTCTAAAACACAGTGATTTGGATGTGTGTGTTATACACATAAAAAACAACTTTTGTTTAGTTTGAATCCATAAAAGATACCTTAAATTTTCTGTAATATCTGATCTACTACAAGTATTACCCAGCCAGCCTATGTGGTTTATCTCACCTAGAGGCCTAGCCTAGCATGGAAATTAGTAAACTAATTCCTCCATGGGCCTAGTTGAGAGCTGTGAGTAGGTAAGGCTAGCGTCAGGAAAGAAAGAACTGCATATGGAACTCGCTATCATCGATTCTAGCCTTGACGATATCATTGTCAATAAGGTTTTGATTTGACCTCAACTTATTTAATTCTTTAAAAAATGTTTTCATGGCTAAGCCAAAAACCATTCATTCATTCGCACCGACAGTATGTTTCAGGTACCACAAAAAAACGGCTGTACATCATCGCTACCAACCAGACTCATCATGGACGTAAGGTTAGCCGTAAAGCTTACCATCCCAGGCTGTGATTGTTGATGTACACAAGATGGAATATAGAGGCAATTTGCAATCTGACCAATGACGAACACGCTTTCATATTAAAAGAAACCCATTCCAATGGTAAAAATATATGATATAAAAACATACAATTGCACGGATTTCCCAAAAATATTTTCGCAGAAACTCTTTAAATTTCCTAATTTCACATCTACTGTATATTATTGCAAGATTAGCCTAATCGCATCACAAACGAAGGCCCTGATAGAAAAAGAAAGGACTTCAACAGGCCCGTATCCAGCTTTTTCAATGGGGGGGTGCGTTTTGCGAGCGCAGCAAGCAACCAGGCTGGGGCCAGGAAGCCGGCCAGGAAGCCGGCCAGGGCCCCCGGCCCCG
>NW_022752912.1:280246-295723 GCF_011630105.1 Anneissia japonica
GTATATATTTGATGTGCAAAACATGCCCACAATATTTTTTTTCTTCAGAATTCATATTTGTACTTACTTGCAGACACGAGATTTGAAGTGTAATGTTTGCCAAGAGCGACACAGATGCTGTGAATGGTCGATGACTTGAACCCAGTCTTTCTGGTCCATAGACACTTCAATGTAGTATGAATATGACCTAAAATAAACCACAAACAATAAACAAATAATTACAGTAGATAAGAACGTATGATGTGGAAAGAGTTTCAATTGGTTCTGGTCGTGTAACTTGGTATTTTGGGCCAGTCCCTTGGAGACCTACTCCAATTGTGTTCTTTTTAGTGGGCATGGTTTTGGGTTTTCCGGAATTCAACACATATAAGTACTAAGAATTTTTTTTCCCAGTAATTATGCTGATGCTGATTACTTTATTTCCACAAAATTTCAGAAACTCAATGCTCACTTGCTTTATGGAAACAAGCGTCCATCAATCAGGTTTCCATACATCTAAATTTCATTCAAATGATGTGACCAAATCTACTAAAGCTTGGTTTCCATGCAATCCCTACACGCTATCGCCGAAAGCATTCGGTGATGCTGATTGTTCAGTCAAAACGTTGAGCCTTCCTGATTGCATCGGGGACTGTTCTACGCACAGTACAATTGCACTGAAAACACTGTAGCGATAGTGTAGCGATTTTAAGAAACCAGGCTTGAGAAAAATATTAAGATAATCCAATTGAAGCTTATAGTGTGATCTATGATTTATAACACCTGCCTTAAGAAATAAACTGAAATAAATTAAATGGAAATATTGCGATAAGCATGCCAGAATAATAACCGGTCCATACCCTTTCACAGAGCGCCTTTCTTTACCACAATATTGCGGTAACCTTATGCTTATTGGGGCAATTGTTTTCAACTTTAACCTTGTCTGTTTATGCATAAATGCACATGCCGGCTTGATTACCGCAATATCGATTAGACCCTTTTCAGACAGAGCAAGCCAGTAACCGTTACCGCAATATTGCGGCAATATCACTAGGGTGCATGGCGGCCTAAAGTAAGCCGACATATTGGCATATCGACCCTTTCAGACAGAAACTCATGCCGGCGTGCTTACCTCAATATTGTGGTATTGAGGCTCTGTTTGAAAGGGGCTTAAAAACTTTAATCCCACTATTTCCCATGTTTCTCTAGAATAAAAGTAAAATAAAAAGTTGTGTTCATTTAATCATGACTATAAATCCATTACGCAAGTTTGTTTACCTCATATCTCGGTCCCACAGTAGCATCTTAATGGTGTTGATAAGCGATGGCTTCCCTAGCTTGATGATAATTCCATCTTTCTCAACATCCTTAGCATCATCAATAGGATGTCTAGTGAACCCCCTATCTAGGTCATAATTTGTATGGTCTCCATCCAGCAGGTGGGCTTTCATCTCACCTTTTATCACCTCAGCATCATATTTAGCATTGGCGATGTTTTGTTCTGGAACTGTTAAAAGTAAAAATTGAATGAGTGAGTTGACGAATACAGATTAAAAAAACTAAAAATTAATCGATATATGGACATCATCATATTTCAAACAAAAATAAAATTTTATTTTTGGCCAAACAGCGCACCTGTCGCCACAAAAATTGGAAATTAAAGAAAAAAAATTTTTCTTTATTTTTATTACACCCATCGCTCTTTAGAAATCTCCAAAAATAAGATATATGTATATTTCTTCTTAATTATACATTTGAAGAATTTAACCATCTCATTACTACATAAATTCATCAATAAAGACAAACAAATAATTACACAAACAAATACACAAACAACTTAGTACCAAGGCCACACCTCAAGGGATATTTTTTACATGCCATCTTCAATTTTTTGACAGATGTTTCTGTTTTTGATCATTCTAATTATGAAGTGGATATGTACA
Source organism: Anneissia japonica (assembly GCF_011630105.1). Classification (NCBI taxonomy): domain Eukaryota; kingdom Metazoa; phylum Echinodermata; class Crinoidea; order Comatulida; family Comatulidae; genus Anneissia; species Anneissia japonica. Next base: position 282,169 of record NW_022752912.1, read on the forward strand.
CCTTAAATAAAGACATTGCTATTAATTACTATTATTTATACTAATATCTCCAAAAAAATATATAAAACAATGGTTCCAGATTTTAAGAGCGCTAACGTAGCTACAAACAACACCTAGAATAAGGGGCCAATATATTGTCACAGACCAGCCAGTCAGGGGCAAAGTTATTGTCATAGAGAATCCAGACAGACCAACTGTCTAGGGATCTTTGATTTCCCGATATGCTAGCCTAAGCTTGAGAATGAAAGGTAAGGTCTTTAGGGGTGAACTAGGTCAATTTTGATTGGTTATTTGAAGGAGGTAATTGGTAGATTACTGATGAATTATGGTAAATTCACTTAAAGGTGTCTGACGGAAATAAGTAAAGTTTAAATGACATCAAGCAGATAAGACTAAAGTATGCTCTAACAGGGGCGGATCCTGAGATGTCCAAAAGGGGGGGCCGAAAGGGGGCCGAAATTTGGGCCGATCGAGACAACAATGTACTAGGGGGTCCGGGGGCATGCCCCCGCGAAATTTTTGTGTTCTAGACGGCCGAAAATAACATTTGAGGCGTTCTGGGCTATCATTTTTTTTCTTTTTCTTTCTTTTTTTCTTTCTTTTTTCTTTTTTTACCTCCCAAAAGGGGGGGGCCGGGGCCGGGCCGGCCCCCCACCAAATCCGCCCCTGTCTAATAATCAACTGAAAAATTTATTTATTTTAGCACTTGGGGGCTGTTGTCAGCAAAACCCCTATATACAGAAAAAGATAAATCATCTTATAATGAACACCATTAGTGTTAATGGCAAATTTGATCCATCATTTGTAATGACAAATCAAAATATTTTAACACATCTGTTTCTGGTTAGATATTAGTCATGTGACTGATAAGAATAATTGAATCCCTGCATATTTACACAAGTCAATAATTAAATTATATGACTAATATAATTAATTTATATCCAACGATAATATGAAATCAACGTGCAGTATCTTACATTATGCGCATATTATTTTTGTTATAAATATTTTCGTCCTATATTTAGCACTGTGCCATAAAATTATCAAAAACAAATTTCTTATGCTATAAAATTATTGATATTATTATTATTGTTGCGGCAATGACCTGGGCTACCTAATGTCCTTGTAATTGTATTTCTGTTGTGATATTTGTGTATAACTTGCATAATACATTTAGAATTATTAATCAATTGTTAAACATCAAATATTTTCTTAGACAACAATAAAGATTTATTGTATCAAAATGTAAAAAACCGCTATAAATTTGTTTCTTGTGAATATCTGTTACTAAGGCGGGTTGCTATAGTGTAATTAATTTCACGTACCCAATGAGCCACGATGATTTAACGTCATTGTGCTACACTCCTCTTTAACTTTGATTGCGTCCAGAATTGCGTCCGCACTTAAGATTCCGGTTGGTCGTACAACATTCAGCAAATCGGACATGTCCATCAGCGGCAAGCGTATAGCCCCAAGCACGTCCTTATCGTCTACGTCCGTGTTGGCCTTCTTCCATTCCATCACGGCTTTGAAAATTTCGATCTCCCGTGCATAAAATGAATCGCGTGATATTACATCTTTTAGCGCTTCCTGTCATAGAATACAATTATTATTATTATTATTAGTAGAATACAAATACAACACGGTTTGAGGTGAAGTAATGAATTCTACTTTTCAGGGGTCACAAGTCTCCTGCTACTCACGGGAGCCTCCCGGAAATTTTGACGGCTTCCCGTACTCCTGCAAGCAAGCAACAATCTCCCGGAAACCAATCTCTGCAAATTCATAAGTTTGCATATTTTCACTGCTTTATTTCAATTTTCAATGAAGCAGTGCTGATAGGTATCACTATGTGCAGGAAAATAAAATTGAATGTGCTAAAAAAGCTAATTATAACTAGATCAGTGGTAGATTCAAAGAGGTGAGGGAAGCCAGTCTGGGCCCCATAAATATTTAAAGATTACAAAATGGGGTAGAAAATATGTGGTCTAGACCCTCCATCTGTGAAAGTCCCTCTCTGACCCAATGCTCCCACCACTATCTGTCACTGCAGATCTTCCGGAAATGTACTTCCAACTTGGGACCCCTGACTCGAGGTGGGAATAGATGCGAAGCCGAGGGAAGTAGTCTCAATCGTCAAACACAGAGGGCAGTTGAATTCACTACTTTAACAAAATAAAACCATGTTGTATTTGCTTTACAACATCACAAATATTCATTAGATAACACTGTACATTACATCTTGATTTTTGATTATGTGAACACAGTACGTGTACACAGTACATTGCTTAAATATGGTTCATGTAGCCAGGCATGCGATAGTGGATATTGAGTAGTACTTAATTCCCCGCGTCCGCTTAAGTATGCATGCACAGGGCAGTAGTAAAATACCCAATTTCAAATAAACTGACCAATGAAAGTTATTACCTAATTAATATTCATGAGGTACTGTATAGCAATGAAGAATATTCGATATCTGTCTAGTAAAATTTTGAAACCTTCAAGCATTAGAACAAAACATGAAACGGCTACATCATAGGGATAATATTCATCGTAAATGTAAAGAACTATTGTTAACCAATGAGATGTTATTACCTAATTAATATTCATGATGTACAGCAGTAAAGAATCTGGTAAAATCTTGAAACCCCCAAGCATTAGAACAAAACATCAAAAGGCTGTATCATAGGAATACTATTCATCATAAAAGCGAAGAACTTTACTTTCAGGTTTCAGACCACTTTCAAAGGCCACATCAACAAGAGGAGGCCTCCAGTATGTTGTTGTATAATGTGTTAAATGTTTGTTTATGTCACATGACCTTAGATATGAGCATGTCATCATTGTTTTTTTTATTTTCAATGCAAAAAAAATAAACTGCTAACCATACTAACTAATATAGTTGGTGTCATTAATGACAATCAAACGTACCTTTGATAAACTTAGGAACGTCTCGCTGGTCATGACTTCACTTGCGTTTCTATCCATAAATGTACATGCTGTTTCCTTTAATGCGCAGAGCTGGTACAACGTGGCTACATTGTAGATAAGACAGACGTTGTGGATGCTGAGAATAGCGTGGAGGTAGTCAGAGATGGAGTCCTCCAACTCACGGAAGCCATAGCGATGAGCTAGGCCTAAGATATCCAACAGAGCATCTTCTTTAAGTTCCATCAGGCTCATTTTGCCTGTGTAGATGTACTTCAATAGGGCCTCGAAGGCCTGGGATGATGTAGCCTTAAGCTCTATGTCTGCCACTTCAGGGTCAGACTCTCTCATGCCACCGTACAGCAGAGCTCTGAATAATTGAAATAAAATATCATGTAAACCAACTAACATGGTTTTTTTTTTACTATGTTTTTATTCATAGTCAACAATTGCAATGCTAATGCTATTTCTATGTTTAGGCAATTTTTTCTTATACCTTGTTTTGCAAACCCACAGCCTGCCAATATTGATGATTTTGAATCAAAATAACATTTTATTTTTGGCTGGCCTATTAGTGCACTCGCCACCACAACAAGAAAAATGGAAACTGAGAAAAAAAAAATAAAAGTTTATCTTTATTTTTATTACGCTCGCCGCTGCATTAGAAATCTCCAAAAATAAGATATGTATATTTCTTCCTAATTATATAAATTTAAAGCATTTAATCATCCCATAATACTGCACTGTCTACATTCAACAATAACATTTTATTTTTATTTTCTCCTCTATCTGAATGTTTTTGGCAAACCTGTTTGCTAAATAGGAAAACAAATTATATTTTTTTCCGCCCTCCTTTTTGTTAAAAAAAAGGAATGAAATATGTCTTGCCTTACAATGAAAATATACTGAATTCAGGATACTGAATATAAGTTGTTAATGCCAAAATAAAAACCAACATTTTGTTTTAAATTGTAGCAAATATGAGGATGGAGGTTTGGTGGTTTTGGTGCCAACCTTGTTGAATGTAATCATTTGTTCAATCTGAATTTATTATTTCTAAATCAATGAAACTTAGAATATTTGGCAAGTGATCTATTTCTTTTATTATTTTATTTTAACTTTATTTCATTTCCTCATTTTTTCTTTATTAATCTGTTGTTTAATCTTCAATTACTTATCTTATCAGTTTATCATTTATATTTTAATTCTAGTTATTTCATCTGTAATAGTTTACATAGCATAATTATCTTGTTATTTTTTATAATTCTTTTTATTATATTTATCTTTTGGTATATTTATATTATTAAATAATTTTGTTTTCAATTTAATTTGATTCAATTAAAATTAATTACATTTATAATTACAATATCTACTAAAACAATCAAAAGACATTACAAGCAAAAAAGCTGGTAAATATCCTTATTCTAATGACAATAATGCATCCTGGGGTAGGGTATGGATGTTAAGGTTCTATCTTAGACTGTTTAATTATTATCTTATTTACTATTTGTTGTAAATCACCATTTTTTACCTGAAATATTCACATCTGGCTGCAAGGATGACTCTGTGTGCTGGAAAAATTCTCTGTTCGACGACAAGAGAAATATCGCTGTAATCCTCATTGGAGAACAAGTTACCGATGTCTTGTGATAGAATGTTGGTGTGGTGAACTTCACCGGTCGGCGCCGTTGTACGAAGCGAGTTTGTGTCACTCATCTTGGTAGTTCTGCTCATTTACACTTGGCTCTAAAATTTGAAATTAACTTTCATGGTGAACAACACAAGCTGAAATAAAAGAGAAAATATATCACGTTGTAGTCATAGAGGCCTATGCTAGACCTAAGCTTCTAGGCCCTAAATCGTAGGCTATATAATTACTACTTAATACCCTTCTCAATTGTAGTCCCGGCCTCATCCTTACCCGGGCCTAGAGTGGACTTAGCCGGGGATGTAATTTCCAAAACGGTTACATGCATGTGAAAGTCCCGGCAATGCAGGGCATCGTTTTAACGTACAGTACATCGCTTGCTAAGTCCCCGCCACTTACGGCCGCAATCCCGGTAATTCCTCGCTAATAAAGGATTAGATGATAAGACCTCCTTGAAAGTCTAGATTAGGTCTGAATCGGAGAAGCATGTGAGAGCTAGGCAGGAGCTAGGCCAAGGAAATGAGCTTGCTTGATGGAAGCACTACACATGCGTATCACTATTAAGCAGATTTCCATGGATGTTTGGAAAAGTGCAAAAAAAAAGGAGTGTATCGACAGATTGATCATAGAAAAAGAAAATAATTGATTGATTGATTTAACTGATTGATAGAATTTAATTATTCAATATCAAAACAGAAATTAAGCCTATAAGAAAATGAATACCGATACATGTAGTAGAAGCAGATTTCCTTGCCTTGGCTCATGTACTGGCGTATTTTTGACGCAAACTAGGTCAAATTCACGGTTCACAAATTTTCACGCAACACACTCACACGCCCCGCCACCTCGGTCCTCGGTGTTGTGTGGTTGGAGGTTCAAATTTTATTATGTAATTTATACCGTGATCTTTAATAAATGAAACCATGATGGTAGTAGGCCTAAAGTACCGGTAGGCGATTTTTTAATTACCAAAACCCAGTAGTTGTTGACTGAATGCCTAGACCTAGTGTAGACTAGGTAGGACCAGACCCGGTTTGACAGCACACTTGGCCTATGCCTATACACACCCAAAACCATGGCTATTTCAACGTTTAAAATTCCCGGCCCATCCAAGTATAGGCCTGGGTCCATGGGGGGGGGGGAGGGGGGGGGCGGGACTACAATTGTCATGTGTATAATTAATAATATCGCTGTGTCTAGGTATACGGTACCGTATTTCTACTTCATTGTGTGATGGTCACGTACTGCCATTTACTGTTCCTTGAGCAAAGGAAGTAAACTAAAAGCTTTAGGCCAACTTCGGCCGCCAACACCTTCGGCCGCACCCTCTTGAACACCAAAATGTATGGAGCGCCCTTTGAGTGCTTTGCCGAATGGAAGTTGAATGCGCGCTATTGTTTGTCACGCTGATATACAGTGGTTGAATGAGCACTATTATATCTATTCAATTCTTAACCTCAAATTCAGAAACACTCAAGCTTACATTGTTACAGATAGGCCTATACACACAGAACATGTCGCAACAATTAATATTAATAGTGTGTTAAAATTTCAGTGATAAAATTATATAATTTGTTAAAAAATCGTTACGAATTAAACATGGCAAACTTTGCGCTGCCACTTACACCATGGTTAACAAAAGCAACATATTTGCAAGATTTTTAAACATTTTGACGATAATAATTGTTAAAGGTAAACATCATTGCTTGTTATCGATTATACATGTGCACTTGTTTACTATTCAGTAATGTAAATATAAAGACCTGAATTTTAAATCACCAATAAATTAAATATTTGATTGAGTAAATTAATTGATTGGCTTTAATGATATAAAGTGTATGTACATTTAAGGGCATGAGAATAGAGAGATATTCCTAAAGAATTTTTATTGACTAATGATTGACAAATTTACTCTAGATTTCTTTTTCCAACTCTTGTAAATAACACACATTCATCACCCTCGCTAATGCGTTATTTTACATCCGATCTTGTATGAAAAGATAACATGAACAGACAACAAACATAAAAATAAAATTATTTAAAAAAATGTTTTATTTTGTCGATAAAGGACGAAATTTGTGCACGTGTATCATTCTAAATTTTATTTGACGAAATTCTATTTTGTGGATAAAGGAAACTGACGAAATATGAATAAAAATACAGTAAAAAAAAGCGTTTTGTAGTCTATTAATAAATAAAATACTGGAGCTTATACTTATCCCTAGACACAGCATAATAATTAATATTATTAAATAAATCTATAAAAAAAAAAAAAAAAAAAAATACAGGACTCTGGTGAGACTAGCCTAGCCCCTATGCCTAGACAGAATTAGAAGCGTCATCAACTGCTGGCACTATACAGGCCTAGCCTAGGCCTATTCATATTCTAGTAGAGCAACAGACACTAAAGTCTCTACACACGCTCACATAGGCGCAGGGTCAATCTTCAAAACAAAGCAAAACCAGCCTAGCCTGTGGCGAGGCTGAACAAGGCGTATATCATCATTAAATAAAGGTGATATTTTTACAAAAATGACAGTACTTACAACAATTAAATATTCTCCTGATAGTTGCTTCATATATTAGAAAAGTTTACATTACACATTCATTTTGTTCAGTCCGCAAGCAGACTTCCTTTATTTACAGTTTCTGCCCATTCGGTTGTGTTGCGTGTGAACCCCCGATCAGAGCAAACCACCTCGGTTGCATTTATGGAACGCCGTGGATGTTAAATATAGGCCCTATATTTTATTATACCGTAAAACACTCTTTTTTGCGACCCTTGGATGGGATTAGCATTAATCTAGGCAGCCCTGCTAAAAAGATATACTTTTTCCATTAAGCGACTTCTACAAAATGAAATGCTTGACATCCTGTTGACCAAAACTTAATTTTAACCATGCTACAATAAAATAATATTTTCATTTTCGAGATATTAAGCCCATTTGGGCTTGTTGTATGCGAGGTTTTATTATTTCTGTTAAGTTGCAATTAGTTTTTTTGCGTTCAATTTTGTCACAGATTGACTGGACTATTACTTGTATAATATTAACAATTAATAATAATAATAATAATAATAATAATAATAATAATAATAATAATAATAATAATAGTAATAATAGTAGTAGTAGTAGTAGTAGTGGTGGTGGTGATAGTAGTGGTAGTAGTAGTGGTAGTGGTGGTAGTGGTGGTGGTGGTGGTGGTGGTGGTAGTGGTAGTGGTAGTGGTAGTGGTAGTAGTAGTAGTAGTAATAATAATAATAATAATAATGTTATTATTATTATTATTTTTTTATTATTATTAATAATAATAACAACAACAACAACAACAACAACAACAATAATAATAATAATAATAATAATAATAATAATAATAATAATAATAATAATAATAATAATAATAATAATAATAATAATAAGTGGGATTTGTAAAGCGCATACACATAAAAAGATGAGTCTTAATATGATTCTTTGAAATCCCCACAGGATGCTCCGAAAAAATAGGCAAGTTATTCCACACCGTGGGAGCAGCAACGGAGAATGCTCTTTCCGACATGGAGGGACGAACAATGTACGATGAACTAGATGTAGATCTGAGAGCTCTAGAACAAATGGTGGAGCAAAGTTTAATCAGGTTGGATATGTATGAGGGTGATTTATTATTTAATGATTTATATGTGAAAAACAACAATTTAAAAGAGGTAACAGGTAACCAGTGCAGGCGACGAAGAGTACCGTAGGTGATATGCTCAAATCTAGAAACTCCTGACACGACACGTGAGCCATATTCAAAAGAAGTTGCAGCTTCTTTTATATATCTTTGAGGAAGTCAATGGAGTATAACATACCGGTATTATTATTAGGCCCGGCGGTGTATTCAAATCAATTCAATTCATTTCATGATCAATCTTTTATTTCAGACAAAAAGTCCATGTTTTATATAAGTCCCCTTGATAATAGAACCAAATGGACGTAAGTTGACAAAAAATACAACGCATTTAAAAAATAACACAAAAGATTTAAAAAATCTCTAAAATACGAATATGCAGTAAGACACAAAATAGTGCGGGGAAAACCTAGAACCACCACGTTAAAACCACTGTACCCGTAAATAAAATTTGGTACCCCAATTTGCTTTAGCCAAAAAAAACGCATGCGCACGTACCGGAAAGTGTGACGAACGCATTTCCTCAAGATCCAACCCACAACAACGGAGAAAGTGATTATTTGTAGAATTGCGCAGCTAATACGTTTCATAAGAATACCTTGTATGGCGTTGTCTCGGTATATCCACAGCAAAAGACAGTGAATGCAGCAGTCCATTCGCGCTAATAAGTTCGCCTAGTGTAAAACCGACTTAACGATATATTATACGTCTACAATGCAGTAGTTAGGCCACACCATAATAATGTTTTAATTCATAAGGCTGCAACCAGAAACACCGATGCATGCCGAATTTCGGTCACATGGTGTTGCGTGCTGGTAGCAACACTAAACATAGCAAAATCAAGCAAGTCTATTGGCTGTGGAAATAAACACTGAATAATACATACTTCAGTCAGTCGAATTATAGACTCATACTGCATTGAATCTGTTGCGAATGACTTCTACCAGGGATTAGATAGGTTGTATATATTCACCATTTTTTTTATAGGCCTATATATACATTATGGCAAGAAGTCTTTCTCTAACGTTATTTATTTTTATCTGGTTTCCTCTAATGCTGATGACGATAATTGGAAACTTCATTGTTATGCTCACTGTGTTTCGTAAACGTTCGCTAGTAAAAACTCCGAATAATATATTTGTGTCATCTTTAGCACTTTTCGATTTCTTAACCGGCCTTATTGGACTTCCTGTTCTGATGGCTCCCCTATACGAGGGACACTGTGAAGAAATATGGTACAGTATAGCCCCCATTATAATTATCCCTGTCTCAGTGCTGAATCTGAGTGTGATGACATTTGACCGGTTTCTCGCGATTAAATACCCACTTCGACACCATGTGTGGATGTCACCTGAAAGAGCAATTAGAATTATTATTATTGTTGACGCTTGTGGTGTTTTTTACGGAGGAAGTCCAGTTGTTGTAGCTGCCGTTGCAAGCCTATTTGTGCCACTATCTAATGTGACGTTTGAATACATGGCGTTGGAATACGACTGCGGGATGGCAGCACATGTTGCAACGTACGGCCGAACTGTTAGCGATTACATTACGTTCCAATTTTTCTGCTTAACATTTCCTATGATGTTTATGGTATATGCGTATGTTTACTTCATTGCGTCAAAGAAAGGAAAGGAGAATGCAACACACCAGGGAAAGAATATTAGAAGACGAGAAATGAAAGTGACAAAAACCACGGCCATAGTACTTCTTTCTTACACCCTGTGTATTGCACCAATTTCTCTCAGACCCATTGTTATGGCATACGTTAATAGCCCCACATGGCTTTTGATTTACAAGTGGTCTTCAAAGTTTCTCATTTTTGCTAACTCGATGATGAATCCGTTAGTTTATGCAGGAAGAAGTAAAGAAATGAGAAAAGAATTCAAAGAAACCTTTAAATTCATCATTTGCAAGGTTTCATCCGGATCAAGAAACGCGATCAGTCAGACACAGTCACCCACTAGACGACAGTCGCCCAAAGGGGATTTGGTGACATCATCAACAAACTTGGCAGCTCGTTTCACCACTTCCTTTGACAACACTTGCGACGTTCCAGTGCAGGTACTATAGAAACAAACATTAGATATCATCACACACACTAATAGGATCAAAATACCAAACGCACTGCCCGATGTTCAACCGTTTCGCATTTTGTTACAGTTACGAATTAAAGAGAACAATATAGATGGTTCAACGTGTTGGACCAGCACACTGACCGAAAATTACCAGTACGACATTGGCAAGCATAACAATCTCTCTTTTTTTTTCCCAACTGAACTTAATTCTCTAATTTTGAATTCACCATTTCACTCTTATAATTTTTAATGTTAGTTTATTTCTTGGGATCACAATGCAACATATGAATATTTTTACCAGATTATTTTTCATCCTGATAAAATATGTGTATATATAATGAATTGTTCTGGATTTTATTAAGTATCTCGGCTTAAACTTTTAAAAATGTGGTATCTCAGGTAGATCTACCATCTGCTTATTTGGGACATGCTCGTACACATGTTAAGCGCAGCAGGAATGTTTAGAAATGTCGACACGTTTTTCTGAGTACAGTTGAGTCATCTTTACGTTTAATAAAATAATAAAATTTTAAATTTTAAAATATGAATTGCTTAATTTGTATATTCCAATTTATTTCCTGTGAATATTAGAAAAAAAAATCTTCTTCAATTAACGGGCGTTTGATTTTAAATATTTTCGTAAACGAATGAAAATTTTAGTTTTTATCCGAGACGTTTTAAATGAGAAAGTCATATTTTTGGATTGCAGTATATATTTAAGTAGAAGAAAATCAAACATAATTAGTTATCTGAATAAAAACCAGGTAATAAATTAATTATTATGAATCACCCTATATAAAACAGTTATAAACAAAAGCACCGTAGAGATTGACATATGAAGGATTTTCTCAAATGACGCCAAACTTTTATTCCGGTTGAATTAATTACGTTGCAAAGGCAACAGTTTTTAGTATGTAGGCCTATATTAATAAGCGTTAGGCCCACAATTTGAAATTGTTTAAAGTGTGTTTATTACTAATTGCGTAGAAAAATTAATTTCTAATATTTTAATAACATGAGTTAGAGCATCAAAGCAATTAGTGTCATCGATATCACATTAAACTGTAAATTAGATCCTAGTTGATTTGAATAGTTTTTTTCTCTCTCATGACAAAGCATGTTATCATTTCTAATTGAATAGTTAGTTCGAAATCGGCTTACACTTGAATATTGTTAAACGTCCAACTTCGATGTTCTCATTGTATGTAACCTTGGTAACGTTGCTTGTTCCTTTTTAATGATTTAGTAGGTCTGCTGTTTTTAATTTAATTCACTATCTGCCTGATATTTTGTATTTATTTATAGTCTTGTTCAACAATCTTTAGAAATTAATAATTGTTTAATACAAAATATCACGTAGTAATCCACGGTAAAATTAAATGTTTTACTAAATGATAAAGTGTACAAAATGACGTTTTACCTAACGTCTGTCGTCACTGTTGTCGCCGTCGCCCCTACCTCGCCGCTATGTAATGACGTCGTCGTCGTTATTTTTGTTATTATATTATAATTATAGATGTTGTTTTAGAATTATTAAAAATGTAACTGACAAGTTGTATTGAGCTTGGTACCAAGACCGATACACGAAACATTATACAAGTGCACACATACGCCAACCCACCAACAATTAACAAATTAAGAAAAAGTTATCAAAACTTTATTAAATTACCCCATAAACATAAGCTCTTGAAACTAATAAAAAAAAGTCTCGCCTTAACTGTCTAAAAAATTGTGTGTTCCCTTTCTTTTCCAACCTTCGTGGTGCTCGTCCTGNTGTAAGGCACATCAAGATGTGTATAAGAGACAGTATACACTCATAGTAATTTGATAACCGTTGAGTTGATAGACATAAAAATAGATGTAGCACTCTGACTAAATTGAAGTAAAATTTATTCACAAGCTTTTGATGGCAATGTATATCAGCTTCATCATATAAAATTAATGTCTATCAAATAATGTCAGCTTCATCATGTATTTTGATTTGATTTATTCGATATCAACAGAACAACATCACAAAATCGGAACAACAATAAACAGAGAAACAAAAAAGAGAAAACAAGCAAGTCATCATTTTTGATAGGCCTACCTGGGATAACCCTCTAAATCCCAACACATGATTTATTTCCAGAGGGGTCCCAAAATACACAAAACAGACGACACCAAAAAAACATGAAAAATGAGTTAAAAATCAACAAGCAAGTATAAAGTATTCCAGAGAACAGAGGCAAAAACCGAGATCTTATGCAGTTAAAATAGTCACTATTAATTTACTAACCGATTAGTGAGGGGAGACATGACATGATGCTCCTTAACTCGAATTTTTAAGGTGTTGTAATTTGAAATTGTTTTTGCATCAGGCAGACTGTTCCAATCATGGATTCCGGAATAAAAGAAAGTAGAAGTGATTTTGCCTTTGGTCTTTGGAACGTGAAAGTTAAAAATTACTGCCCCATGTATTGTGACGATGACGATCGGATAATTTGGTGAAATTTTCATTTAAATATTCAGGGCAGGAACCATTAAATATTTTAAACATATGGTTGAGTCTTAATTGAGAAGCTCTAGAGGCAATGTTTAGCGTCCAATTCTAACATAACCATTAGCACTGATGGTATATAGGGCCTTCGTTTAAAATGAATCTAATAGTTTTATTTTGCGCTATCTGTAGCTTTTTCTTCAGGCCCGATGAAATTCCACAATACCATGATGATACAGAATAATCAAATATGCAGAGTATGAGGGCAGAACAAATGACTTTCTTTACCTTGCTATTAAAACACTTAACTTGCCTATACAAAATTTTAACCTCACATTGACTTTTGTTACAATACTGTCAACAATAGTGTCTGCAGAAAGTGTGTTATCTAATTCTAGACCAAGATATTTGACTTTGGGAGATGCAGCAATATTATGGCCTTTGCATGTAATATTATTTTATGTTTATGGATTCCTTCACATTAACGGAAGAATCAAAGAAAATTAGCTTGGTCTTTCCAAGATGTAGCGACATTTTTTGTCTAGAAGCCAGTCGACACAGCCTTCAAGGTCTGAGGTTAAGGTGTGTTTGATGACATCAAGAGACTTATCAGAATAGATCAATGCACTGTCGTCTGCATACTGAAGAAGTAAACAATTTTTTACGGCAGTGGGCATATCATTCACAAAGCATAGAAACAGCAGTGGACCGAGTATGCTCCCCCAGTGGCGGCTCTAGGATATATTTTCTGGGGGGGGGGGG
>NW_022752912.1:295932-297449 GCF_011630105.1 Anneissia japonica
GGGCTTGACCTGTCCGGTGGGGGAGGGGGATTAATCCCGCCGCCACTGTGCTCCCCTGTGGGACACCATAATCTATAGGCATGGGTTTCGAGGCTGAGTTATTGACATAGACTACTTGAGACCGATTTGAAAGATATGATTAAACCACCCCACTGATGACTTGACACCGAGAGCACTCAGTTTGTTACAAAGGATACCATGGATAACGCTGTCAAAAGCCTTTTGAATATCAAGCAAAATCATGCCCACGTGAAGACCCGAAGACAACTGAATTCGTATATAATCTTGTAAATAAATCAAACAAGAATCAGTCGAATAACTCCCCCTAAATCCAGATTGGAATTTATAGATTATGTTGTGCGCAGAGAGATAACTACTTAGTTGAACTAATACAGCCTTTTCGAGGATCTTAGACGCTACACTTAAAATACTAATTGGTCTATAATTACCAAAATCAAGCTTACTGCCTTTTTTGTGAAGTGGTTTAAGTTTTGCAGACTTCATATCAACAGGCACAGTTTCACTGTGATAGAGAGGTTAATTATATGGGTGAGTGGCTCACAAATCACACAAGCAGCATCCTTCAAGAAGCGAGAAGGAATTCCACCTAGACCAGTGCTTTTGGTTGAATCGAGACCACAAAGCTCTGAATAGACGAAATCGGCACTGACTTCTTGAAGTGAGAATGAATCTTTGACAACAAAGTAATAGAATGCAATGAATGAAGGTATTTGATATTGTACAGTAGATATATGAAGGAGATGGTATTAACATATTGATAAGTTTGGCAGCAATAGTACTAAAGACATTGTTATATTTCGGCCACTTAATAACCTTCATGAACCTTTTTACTATCCTTATTAATAACAAACTGTGATTGATCTTTAGCCTTAGCTGAGTAACCAAGGTCTTTTAAAGTTTTCCATATCTTCTTCGGATTGTTTCTGTTTTCGTCTATTTTACTTACAAAAAAACTGACGTTTAGCTTTGTTGATGTTTTTCTGAACCCTGTTTCTTAGCTTACGAAACCTAGAGTAAAGGTCAGGAGCATGGCCACTCTTCCTCAACACCTCCTCAGCAACGCATCTCTTTCATGTATGGCATTCAGGATTTCTCCTGTGATCTATGGTTCAGTGCGCTGTCTGATCCTAATGGTTTTGACAGGAGCCAACATGTCGAGAGCCCTGATAAAGAGTTTGGAGAAGAGCCGCCATGCACTATTAACATCGGTCGAAGAAAGAACAGAAGACCAGTCAGTATTTCTTAATTCATTTAAAAATGTATCTTTATTATAGTTTTTAGTAGATCGAATTGTTATTCCCTTATGGCATCATTACACTATGCTATTTTCCTAGTACAGAAAATCATGAAATGGTCAGTAAGTCCCTGTCTCTTATACACATCTAGATGTGTATAAGAGACAGATTATATATTCAGAATAATAATTAGCTACATTTAGTCCAGATTTCAGAGTTACTATAGTTGGTCAAACTTATTGTCAAACAAATCAATCTATC